>NW_024582364.1:7081396-7083329 GCF_018398535.1 Haplochromis burtoni
TTTGTGTTCTCCATTCTTTAAGCACCGGTTTGAGCACCGTTTAAGCACCGGCACCGTTTCAAAAGTACCGGTTTGGCACCGGTATCGGATAAAACCTAAATGATACCCATCCCTAGTTAACAGCTGTAGAGTTAACTGCCAATTAGTTTCGTTTTTGAGTTCCCTTTGAGCTGATTTCTCATATGGGTAAAAAACGAAAGAATTAGGTGGTATTTGTATATATTTGCACTTTGATCTTATAAATTGATCATGCCATCAGTTGTGATCAGTTAACAGTTATAGAGTTAAGTGCTAATTGGTTCCCCCTAAATTGATCTCTGATATCAGGAAACAGCGACAAGGTTAACCGGTTTGTTTTTGTGTCTGTGTTAAGGATATTGATCGATTTAATTGATTTTGTCATCAGTCAGTAATCAACTGACAGCTATAGAATCAATTATATTTGTTTATGATCTTTCCATTTGATCTTAAGACTGGTTTCGCTTATCAGTTGATAAAAGTTAAAACGCCCCTAGGGTCAACTGCTATTTGTTCATGTATGTGAGCTTGCATATGGATCTTTAATTAAGTTATTAGTTTGCACTCATAAGGTTATAGCTGCTAGCTGTTTCTGATTTCTGCATTTTATTTTGAGACTGGATTCTCTTATTGATTGGTGACAGTCAACACTCTTACGGTGTGTTCACACCGAATGCGATAGACGCGACCAAAACGCGCCAGACGCCCCTAGCTTGACGCATGCACGTTCGCACAACGCGAATTATTCGTGAAGCGGAAATGTGGGAGGAAGTAGTGCCAGGCAATATGTTTGCAAGATGGCAGCTGTCGATCTAGCGTTTGAAGAGAGAGAGTCTCCCTTCTCTATTTACTGTGGAGAGCAGAGCAGCGGCTACATGTAAACCTGACGCTCTGGTCACGTCTATCGCCTTCGGTGTGAACACACCATAACTGCTATTTGTTTATGCATCTTATATCTTGATCTTTAATCACATTATCAGCTAACACTTTTGGGCTAATTTATTTGTTTCTGAGTTTTGCATTTGGTCTTGAGATTGGGTTCTGTTATCAGTTGATGATGGTTAAACACTCTTAAGGTTCACTGCCATTTACATCTGTTCTTGTATCATGATCTTTTAATATAGCTATCAGCTAATACTTTTGAGGTAGCTGCTATTTGTTTCTGTTCTTTGCAGTTGATCTTGAGGTTAATTTCTGTTATCAGTTGATGACAAGTTATGATGTCATCAACTGAAGTTAATGATCCTGGGGTTAGTTGTTCTGCTTTGCATTAGATCTAGGGTTTGATCTTAAAATACATTTTTTGTCAGATTGATAACCGTTAACATTCTTAAATTAACTACTATTCTGTTTATGCGGAATGATTTTCATTCATTATCTGTTTTATGTAATTAATTGCGTGAGTCAATTCCTGAATTCATCCTCGCATTATTTTGTTTTTTTACTTTCGATTTTGATATAATTACTGTTGAGTTGATTGTTAAATTGAGTATTGTTTTGTTTGATTAATTTCAAATCAAGTATTGATATAGATTATTTTTGAGTTGATTCCTGAAGTTGTATTTTGGCGTTGTCAATCTCATCTTATTAATTTAGTACAGTGTGTGTGTTTTTGAATCATTTACCAGCTGGGTTGAACAGCTATGATTTTGCTTACTGGTATTTTAAATTCTAATAATTAAGTTTGCAGTTTTATTTCAGAATTATTTTTGTTTAAATTAAATTTCTGCGTTTTTTGGAAAAAGAAAAGCATTGTACTGATCGTTTCAAAAATTGAGGTTGATCATCTAAACCTTAGTAATTAATCAGAATCAGAATACTTTATTGATCCCTGGGGGAAATTATTTTTTGTTACAGTGCTCCATTTTAAACCAACATTAAGACAAGACAGACAATACACTAACTAAGAATAGTA
>NW_024582365.1:0-11085 GCF_018398535.1 Haplochromis burtoni
CTACACTGGCAGGGCTAGGGGCCAGGACTCTCCTCTTCGGGTTTTTGGGGGATGTTGCTAACTCCGGGTCCGATAACAGGCACCACACCCGCAGTAGGTACGGTGTATTTCTTGGCTTTAAAAAACACCCGCTATGCGTCACCAGGTGTTTCATCAAATTCGAGGTGTTAGCTCCTTTGCACAGTATCACCTTAAAGCACTTGTTGCAGGCTGCTGAGTTTGCATATTTTTGCCTTGGACATTTTTAATCTGTAGCTCTGCTCTAAAAGATCGTACGTACCTGGGCCCGCCTACTATCCTCGGAAAGGTAAAATGATTGGCTAGAATCTGAAGTGTATGACATCTCAGGAAAAAAAGCACCAAAATAAAGCACCGAAATGTGCGCTGCTTTTCGGTCTGGTTACTACCGTTTATGTCAGAACCGGTGCCATAATGGTACCAGATACCGGTACCCATCCCTAGTTGCCTCACAGGAAGAAGTTCAATTCCACCATCAGGCATGGGTCTCTCTGTTTGGAGTTTGCATGTTCTCCCCTGTCCAAAGACATGTACTTAGTGGGGATAGGTTAATTGGAAACTCTAGGTGTGAATGTGAGCGCGAATGTTGTCTTTGTCTATGTGTTAGCCTGTCCCTCTCACTCTAAGACCGCTAGGCTAGGCTCCAGCCCCCCATGACCCTGAAAAGGATAAGCGGAAGCGCATGAATGGATAGATCTAGGCTGTCAGAGTAAACTGGCATTTAAACCAGAGAAGTACATATCTGCATTTTGCACAACCAGCCACCAAGAAAGGAATGCTAGTGGTGCTAGCAGTGTTAACGCTGGTTCCAGTACCACACATATCAGGGACATTTGAAATAAGTACAATATTAATCTTAAATACAGACACACACTATTTGTGTGATCACCAGTGATTTACCTTGTCTATTAAGATGAGGTTTTTTTAGGTATTTAGTTTTTCTAATTCACTAGTGAGAGAAATCTGTCCTTGGTGATCAAGAAATAAAATGCTGTGTTTTTCAGGCGTGCAGTTATGTTGTTATCTTCTTGTCCAAACAACTTGCCATTCATAGCAGCAGGCTAATATTAGCTCTCACCTTTGGTTCATTCCATCTCCCTCTGTCTGTCTCATCGACTCTTCTGATACAAACAACACACACACACACACACACACACACACACACACACACACACACACACACACACACACACACACACACACACACCAACTTTGCTCCACCAGGCGCAGAATTAAGCTTTCTTTCACCTCTGTACCCACAGAGAAAAGAACAGGTATTATTGCTAGAATAATCCAAATTTCACATCGATATTAACAGAGTAATTTTTATAGAATAACATTTGTTCGTGGTAATGAAATCCACAGCCTCTCAGAATTTGTAAATGTGAACCTACTTGATGAAACTTTTGTGTTTGTATGCAGTTTTCCCTCCATGTAAGATCAATGTATTGTGTCTTGCACACTGATTGCAACTCCTCTATGTTGATCTGTTGTCATCACCATTAGGACCTGCTATCTGCCTTGTGCCAGCCTCAATTTTTGTTATACTGTAACCACAAACTATGAAACAGAAGTGGGCAAAGTAATACAGTCTAAAAAAATGGTACAATTACCATTTTGTTTTAGTGACCACATCATGAAACTCACTAATGTCTTTTTCTCTCACATTTTCTACAGCAGCAGTTTTGTGATGGTGGTAGCTAATTACAATATCTTGAACTCATCTCTGCCTCCAGCCTTTTATATTTTCACAAAGAAGGCTGGGGGTTGAATTTCTAGTAGGCTGAAACGGCTGTTGAAGCACCTACACACACACTTCAGCACTCTCTGCCGCACCAACACATTAATGCACATACAGTATCTGTGATTTTCGTATTTTCTGTGTCATCAAAAGCTTTTGCAGCTGCTTTCTTGAGAGCAATTGAAGAAGGAATACTAGGACTGGCTGACTCTCAGTCACAATAAACTTCTGACATATTTCTCTGAATGTTTGTGAGTAAGTTTACACATTAGACAAACATCAGTTACTTAGTAGTTTGGCCCAGTATGCCCATTTTGAACCATGCGTGGTAGAGTATATAATGCACATTGTCGGCAGTGATTGTACAGCATAGTTGTTTTTTCTTTGCCACATTTTGTGTTTCAAATCTCAGTACCTTGTCATATCCAGCCATTTTTATGGGGAATGACATAGTGACATGACAGTGTTGTCACTCCTGCAAGTCTGAATAAATCTCCATGTTGAACAAGCAGTGCAGTGGCTCAGGAGTTATTTCTGTGTACATTGAGTGGAATCTGTTCTTTCTAAAATTATTTCTCCAAAGTGCATTTGACCAAGGCCTTTGGTAAAGCTGCGTCCACACAAGGAGTGAGTCGCTCGTAACACATCGCTTTTAAACTCACGGCTGGTCACTAGCAACCTTCCAGGCTCCGGTTGTCTAGGTAACTCTCTCAAGTGTTTGTGCCGCGGTCCATTTGCCTCGGAAGCTGAGAGGGATGCAACTCCCAAGTTGAGTGTGTTCCAATAGTAAAGACGGAAAAGTAAGGAAAAATGGCACAAGCAATACAACAGTGCTTGTTTTTATTTTTTATTTTTTCCCACTTAAAAACACCACTCCAACATACTCTCAGAAACTCAGAAATTCCGAATTTCAAATTTAGCTAGAATGCTCTATTTCTACCCTGTTATATATGGGGTCACATCTGTAGTCCCTTCAGTGGGGTGCTTTCTTTGTCTTGGGATCCACTCAGTGCACAACCAGTGTTCATCATCAGTTGAAGTCACATAACGTCATTGACTTTGTATGGTCTCCGGTTGCCAGGTCACTGCAAATCGCCGGCTTTGTGAACAGCTGTTGGGCTGGGGTTGGAAAATGTTCTTTTTCCACATCAAAACACTGCAGAGCCATGCTGGTTAGTGCGTCTTCCTTTTCTTACTGTACAGCCTTGCTTGATAATCTTCTTGTCACAAAGAAGCTGTAAACAAGCCTAAACAAAAACAATCTATATATTTCTGTTTTCATAGTATTTATTTTTCTGGATATAAATGGAGAGAATTTGCAACACAATTTCTAACTGTATTTAGACCCCTGCAATATTAGATAGAGTATATGGACTGATTCTTATATAGTGCTCTTCTACCTGAGCACTTCATAGGTTCAGTTTCTAGATGACATACTCTACCTCCCGACCTAGAGCCACCCCAACAAACATACTTGGTGCTTCTTGCATATTTGAGAAGAAAATTTGTTTTGAAAATGTTGCATACACCATCCAGATTTGAGATTTACAACTTTAGAGACATTTGAGTTCCTTTCTTTCTTTCTTTTTTAACCATTCAGGGCTTTTTTGTCGACTGACAGCACAACTGAAGACGTTCACCATTTCCTGCTTGTTTACTTCCACTGATGCTCTACTAATAGGACTTTTCTTCTCTAATCACAATGTCACACTCGTGCCTGTCAGTCTTAGGAGGATAATGTGGCTGAGAATCAAATGTGTGTTGTGGCTTCAAGTGAGACTGCTAAGTTCATGACATTGAACATTTAAGTAGAGTACCAGTAGAATAAATTGTCACTGGTCTTGTATGAACTGTGATAACGGGTCTGATATGTAATTTCTGAGTGATTCAAATTCTTTACTTTTATTGGATCTGTTAAACACAGTGACACATTAATTTCACTTTGTGACATGTTCATTACTGCGTGAAATGCTCTCTGAAATGAAATATTGGTGCCACCAAATTATGTGTCCGTGCCACTAATGGGAAAATGTCAGTCGCGGGAGGAGCAAAAAATAGAGCTCTTTGGAAGTTTTGCTTTCAAACGACTCGTTGCCTGATTTAATTGCAGTGTGGTTTACTGCAAAACCTTACTACTTTCAGAATTTGCCAGAGTTTGGAGAGCACATCTTGCATAAAGTTTATTCATGCCCACACTTTAGACCAGAGGCTGTTGCTTGTCCTTTGTAGTTTTTTTCCTTCTTGTGTTATATGTATTCATGTATTTGTTTATTTTTTTGATAACTGACACCAGTTTTTACAGCTTGAAACTCTGACATTAGTTCAGAGGCTTCATTGCAGTTCTGTACAGCTTCTACTGTATGGAGGCCACTTTGCTGTCACCAAAAGGATGTTTGTTTGTTTTATGTCAAACTATGTCATCATGTAATATTGTGGGTCTCTCAAGTGACATGTTTAATCAAATCCACTTATTCATACATTGCAACCTTAAAATAGAGTCACATCACTGGTGACAGGACACTCGGGTCATGTTAACACAGCAGTTCCTTTGTTTAATTCTCACATGCTGAGAGGTGTCTCTCTTGGCTGAAGAAGTATTCGCTCTTAGCTGGAAATTTTTCTGTTGCTCACTCCAGGGAAAGCTTTATAAGGAATGAGACTGCAGCAGCAGGACACAGTGACTCTTTTTTTCCTTCTTCCTTTTTTTACGCTGGAATTGTCACAGAGCTGCCTCCCGTTGGTCTCCGTCTCTATGCTTCTGGGCAGTCCTGGTGTAAATTATTTTCCCGAGTATAAATAGGCTGACAGTCTGGCAGGACCAGGTGGTCTAATCTGACAGTTCAGAGACTTGCTCTCTGCCTAGCAAGGTTGCGTGGCAGTTGTTTGTCCCCACATTAACACAGACCATATTCCCCACAGATGGGCTAGTTGTTGTATAGGGATGCAACGGTGGCTTCACAGATATTTGTGAAGTTTTCTCTACTTAAGAGACACCTTATATTTTGTTTATTAAATAGGCATAACAACATGGCTGAAGGAGAACATCATTTGTGTTCACCTAGCTTTTTAGTTTATAGTAAAAAGAAAATGAGCTATTTCATTGAGGTACAACTGTAAAAGCGAAATGTGTAGGTCTGCTCTCGTGTCCTAAGACCAGGTTTTCTCTTATTCCCTTTTTTCACAGTGCAAACTGCTCCTCATTCATGTCAGATAAACTGAAAAGAAAGTCTGTGAGGCTACTGTACCTGTATCTAGTGTTTGGGAAATTGTTCAAAGAAACAGTTTGAGAGGATTCAATTATATTTCCTTGCACCCAGTGCTTGCCATCTGGAAACAGTATGGCACCTGAATATTGAGCATAACAAGGTTTTCCCTTGGTGACAGTTTTGGAACAGCAGCAGCAACAACAACCGTCGTTACTGTGTGGTTAGTACAACCTGTCTGCCTCAGTTTCTTTTTCCTTTATGGTATACAGAAATCATTAGATGAATTTCTCCAGTTTGAATCATATTTGGAGTTTTGTAAAATTTTGTGGACTTTTCTTATTATGTGAGACTTGCTTTTATGAGGTGAAATGCAATTCTAATACTAATTATCACTTATTTCCCATTTTAACTCAATTCTAATAGGTAGCCATCCCAGTTTAACTTTTGCCTCTGTGTGTGGCCCGTTTCCATCTCCTCTGTCAACTCTTTCACCCATTTTCAGTCCCATCAGAAGTGCCAACATGTCACCAGCAGCGCTAAAGTCTAATAGCTATGGGAACATTTTCTCTGACACCTGCAGCAAACACGAAGCCTGCTGGGCTGCTGGGAGAACAGAGGGAGGTTTATCTGGGATGGCAGGCCTCGCCTCCACTGCCATGCCAATAGAGGCAGCAGCACAGAGCTTGGTGCTTCACAGCCAGATAAGGCCTCCAGACAAAGAAGCGCTGCAGCTAGACCCCACTCACTACAATAGAGAAAAGAAAACAAGATGTATGACTAATAACCCTTGACAGTTTGCTCCACTTAGATGTTATACTTTCAGCCTCTGAATTAGTATTCAGTATTAAAGCTCAAGGTTTTCATTACACAAAACTAAAGTTTCTCATTGTCAGTTTTAGCTAAATTAACATTGTGGATATTGCTAAGTTAGACTTCACCAAGACTTGATGCAGAACTGGCACTCCTGTGTTGGAAGTGACTTGCTCTCCCAGGCGACTAGGCCAAAAAGGTCCACATAATAACAATTACTGTGACACTACTGACATATAATGAAGAATCACATGCTTCTAAGGTTTTTCTTTCTTCATAATAGTCACCTGATTTAGTTTTAAAGGTTTGAAAGTTGCTTTGTTTTTTACAATAAGAAATCATTAACTCTTCAGTTTACTTTTGTTCAGCAACCCACATCTAACAGACACAGCAACCCACATCTTTTGCTCTCTACTACCGCGTAGTGAAGACGATGAATACAGTGATTAAACTCTCTGTATTACAAAATGAATGGAAGTATGGAAGCACGTCACCTACAGGTGATACTATTTTGGTGGCGATATCACTGGGTCATGTCTAACAGTATGCAGTGTATTCTGACACTAGCAAAGATGGCATCGTCTTATTTACAGATTTCAATTTCTATTGTCTAAATGCTGGACTGGGGACCAGAAATTAAGTTGAAAGTCTGAACGAGTGACCCTGTGGAAACCAGGAAACAACCCAATGCGCCACAATACCTCCGCCATGTTTTAAAGCTGTCAGAGAATGTTCAGTATTGTTGTTGTGTTGTGTTTTTGTTTATTTGTTTATTATGCAAGGTTTAATTTGGCCTTTCTGTTGTTTTATCTGATGAATGTTTGCACTTTGTGGTGAATCTTCTGCGTTTCTATCTCGTCTTCCTTTATTGAAGATTTGAAAGCTGTTCTCCACTTTGCTGCATGCTGTGAAGGTTTCCCCTTATCATTGAAAGCTTCCTGCAGTTACCATCAACGCCTTTCATGTACGTTTGAGCCATTTCATGGGTTTTTTGGTCACAATCTACCATACTCTTAAGATAAGATAAGATAACCTTTATTAGTCCCACACGTGGGAAATTTGTTTTGTCACAGCAGGAAGTGGACAGTGCAAAAGTTATGAGGCAAAAATTATAATACAATAAGAATAAATACAGTACACAGCTGTACAGAATAGAATAAAATAAAATACTATATACAGTAGAATAAAATAAAATAAATATACAATAAGATAAAAATAGAATACGAATACAAATGCTATATACAACTGAGTAAAAATACAACGATGACAGAAAGGATTATTGCACTTAGTATTATTGCACATGTGTGGATGTGTGTGCTTGATCAGTTAAAGTCTTTATTGTGGAGTCTGACAGCAGTGGGGAGGAAAGACCTGCGAAATCTCTCCGTCCCACACCGTGGGTGCCGCAGTCTCCCACTGAAGGAGCTGCTCAGTGCTGTCACAGTCTGCTGCATGGGGTGGGAGATGTTGTCCATCAGGGATGACAGCTTAGCCGCCGTTCTCCTGTCACTCACCACCTCCACTGGGTCCAGAGGGCATCCTAGAACAGAGCTGGCCCTTCGGATCAGCCTGTTCAGTCTCTTCCTGTCCCCAGCAGAGATGCTGCCGCCCCAGCAGACCACACCATAAAAGATAGCAGAAGCCACAACAGAGTCATAGAAGGTCTTCAGGAGTGGGCCCTCCACTCCAAACGACCTGAGTCTCCGCAGCAGGTACAGCCTGCTCTGCCCTTTCCTGTAGAGGGCGTCTGAGTTATGAGTCCAGTCCAGTCTATTGTTCAGATGAACACCAAGGTACCTGTAGCTGTCCACAGCCTCAATGTCCATACCCTGGATGTTCAGTGGTTGCAGTGGAGAATGCTTGTGCCTGCGGAAGGCTACCACCAGTTCCTTGGTTTTACTGGCGTTGATCTGGAGGTAGTTCAGCTGGTAGTTCAGCTACTCTTGATTTGCAAGCTTATTATTTTGGGAATTTGATTTGTTAATGCAGCCTAAATATGGCCTGCTCGACACAGAAACTGCTTCCAAATTCAAATGCTTCTCCTTGGGTAAGGGAAAAAACTCTCTAAGCTGTTGAAAAAACAAAACAAACAAACAATGAATAAATAGTGCACACCTTTCAGTGGAACAGCTTTTGACTCAGTCTCCAATTACATATAAGCCCCTGAAAATATGCATCTGTGTACAAAAATGGATATAATTCCACAAAGCTTTATTTATTATTTTTGTTGACGTCACTGAATCAAATTCATTTTCGTCTTGAATCTTTCATTTTAAATCTATTGTGGTGACATACAGGCGTAAAATGATAATAGGGTTAGAAAAGACTGAAAATATTGTGTTGCATAAAGTAAATTGGCCGAAGGACGGTAACATGATTGGACATAGGATGAGCATCCGAGCGTGCTTGATTCTTTCAGAAGGAAAAATGGAAAGGGATTCGCAAGCCTCGCCTGTCTGTTAACGACTGCAATTTAAGATGAACATTTTCAATGTAAAATTGCTTTGAATTTAGGGATTTCATCATCTATAGCACATTTCTTCAAAAATTCAGAAAATCTGGAGAAATCACGTTACACAAGAAGACAAGGCAGAAAACCAATATTGAATGGCCGTGATCTTCAAACCCTCAGGCGGCACTATATTTAAAACAGACACCGTTATGTAGTGAAAATCACTCCACGGGCTCAGGAATGCTTTTGAAAGCCGTTGTCAGTGAACACAGTGTGTTGCTGTATCCACAAATGTAAGTTAAAGCACTACTATACAAAGAGAGAACCATATGCATTATGAATATAAAGTGACTCACTTTCTTTGAGCCCACATTTTTCACAATGGATTGAGTTAAACTGGAAACCTGTAATTTCATATTTGATGCAGGTAAAAAGAGAAGTTGGACTCAAAGCCAGAATCTATTATGGTGTATAATGGTGCATTAATGTACATGATAACTTGCATTTCTGTGAATGCACCGTTTCTGTAGAAATATCCAAAACTAATAGACACAGGTTTTAGAAATTTAGAAAGTAATAAAGATTTTATTTTTCCCCCTACATATCTCTGTGAGTGAGTTTCTTGGTCTTCACCTGTCTAGTCCAGACTAGTCACATGCTCTTTTTGGCTTTTGATTTTTAAAGTAAGGCAATGAACTGTTGAGCAGTAAAATTCTACATCAAGCAACAATAAAAAGGAAAATACCAAATGTCCTTCAGACAAATATATGCTCTCTTTTTTTAATATGGTGGCAGCAAAACTTAAAGTTGGAGTAGAGGGATAATGATCTTGCCATCCTTCATTAATTACAGAATTGTTTTTTTCATTTTGCAGTCTTATAGTTCTTGTGAAAAGATGTAGACATGTTAATATAATTATATTATATAAAAAAAACACGTTTAAGATGTCCTGCAAACTTTTTTTTTTCCACTGGCCGCAAACTTTTTTCGTAATGCAAACCTTATATGACATTCTGGAAAAAGGGTGATCTGTTACCAGCAGCTATTGTTAACGTTTTAATTATGTTATGCCTATTCTGCGGTCAGTGGCTTATTGTAAAAAAAATAAAAGGGAGAGAAATTATTAGCTTGCTTTCGTTCAGTGGAAATCTTTTGGCATGGATCTCTATACTCTCCCCAAATCTTTGCTAAAAGCAAAAATAGAAAATAAAGCTCGTTCCTTTTTTTTTTTTTTTTTTTTGCCGTTATTGTTATTTATTGCACGTGTCAGCATAAATGTTTGTGCTTGTCTGGCAAGAAATTAACCCTGTCACATTGGCCCTAGACAATAGCAGGCAGGAATTGCTGATCCTAATGTTGCACTCTGGGAACAGTAAAGTCATTTCGCTCCAGCAGACCACTTAATAGCTTTGGCTGATGCAGAGTTTGGAAATCCATCAGTCAATTGGGCCAGAAGGAGATGAGCAGTCTTCTGAGTGTCAATATGCTCAGTGTTTGAGCAAACAGGTAGCAGGGAAATTTAGTTGCCCTCATTATGAGCTTGAATCATGTAGCGGCATCATATGTTTTATTATTATTATAATTACACAATGACAGCCAAGACAGCCTTGATCTGGCATCATGCTGGGAATAAGGAACACGAGCATCAGGAGAGACAATAGAGTGTTTTCTGTTTAGTCTACCATGGTAGAAAACAATCAGGGCAAGAGCATAACTGTGGGTGATGAGCTAAGCGATTGTGTTTGCTGTGTATTCTTTCGCAAGTGAATTTAAGACTTCAGCCTTAAAGGTGGTAGAAACAGACGTTGCATATTAAAACAGTCCAAAAAAAGAGATGAACCAGTGGAGACACACATAGTCACCGACTATAATCGAGCAGCAGAAGGTAAGCTTAGTGTTTATCTGTTTTCATTTAGCGTTGCAGGTTTGATTGCATCGATGTTGCATGTTACTGCCTGGACTCTTTAGAAGATAGAGGGGATTGCAAGCTTGATTTTCCCGTTCAAGCAGGTTGGAAAATATTTGATTCCATCAGAGATCAGAAAAGCCTGTAAGCAGGAGTTCTGCTGTGCATGTGAAAAACGTAACATTGTCTTCTTTAACACTATAGGGAGCTGCGTAAAATCTGATAAGCTTCCTCAAGTCATGTCACTTGAGGCAGTGTCGGTTATGTCTACAGGCTGAAAATAAGAAAAAGAAAAAAAAAGAAACTCTGGGTGTGGAGTTAAAAAGAAATGTGCTTACCAGACCTGCATAGCCCGTTTCTTATCTCTGCTTGAGGCTAGCTGTTGGAGGCTACTTTTATAACAACCCAAATCCCTGAATGAATTATCCAAGGTCAGCTTGCATTTCATGGTAATACACCAGATTTGAACTTGGAAAAAATAATGAGTGAACCAATGTGTCTGAACTTTGAGTCTTCATATGTCCAGAGTGCCAGACTGCATGAACGGTTACGGTACATGGATCAACACTCATTTTGTTTGGTGATCTCAGTTTAATGGCACTGGAGTTCACTTGGTGGATTTCAGAAGGACATAAAACTATCAAACATATATGCAATGAAATAACAGAATCAAAAGCTGGAATTTGCACTGCAAGTTAGGAGAAGCAGTGTTTTTACCTTTCTAGGTTATATAAATAAATCTGTGGGAAGTTGCAGTATGTTGGCCCTGAATATAATTGTCAACAAAATATGTTATCATCAAATAAGAGTATATTATGCTTACGCATCAAGTTTAAATTGTCATGCGCCGTGGTGCGCGGGCACGAAAGGATCCAGGCGCAGACTCCGAGCTAACAAAAGACACTTTATTAAAACAACGAAAGGCGACCCGGGGAAAGTAGAGAGCAAAACA
>NW_024582365.1:44013-135358 GCF_018398535.1 Haplochromis burtoni
AAAAGAAGAGATTAAATTCAATATATTTAGACTGGTTGACTGAATTGGATCTTGTGTGTGTGTCTCTCTGTGCATGTGTGTTTCCTATGTGTACATATTTGTGATTGTGTGGCTGTAATAATTTTTTTGCTGATTTTTTTTCATTTAACAAGTATATTTAGGGACCCTCAGCATGTTCAGCATTTTTTCAGCTGTCCATTTTGCTTTTCCAATTTTTCTGTTTAACTTATTACTATTGTGCTAAATCATACTATTTCTGCTTTTTATAGGATTTGTGCCTAATATAGTATTTCTGCTAAATTATAGTATTTCTGCTTTTTATAGTATTTGTGCTAAAACATAGTATTTCTACTAAATGTAGTATTTATGCTTAATCATAGTATTTCTATATATTTCTGCCAGTCCCCAGGCAGCCAATCCTCTGTGAGGACATAGAAATTCAAATTTTCAAATCAGGGCCTGCACGGTTTCCCAGCCAATCATATAGTGTCCTGAGGCATTCAAATTTGCATATTGGGGCCTTCATGGCTTCGAAGCCAGCCAATCATATCTGAGGGCTGAGGAATTCAAATCCACAAATCAGGGCCTGCACAGCTTCCCAGCCAGCCAATCATGTATGTGTCCTCAGGCATTCAAATTTGCATATTGGGGAATTCGTGGCTTCTAAGTCAACAAGTCATCCACGTCATATATCTCTAAAAATTCATATTTTAATGATAAATTGTCAACACTTGAAGATTCCCCCATCTCTTCTGAACAAAACGGTGTAAGAATGACCCTTCTAGCCCCTACAGTTAGGAAATTTGGTCATTTGTTTGAGGGGAGTCCTCACTATGAGAAATAGACTGCAAAATCCTGTGTCTCTCTGTGCTGCTGCGTGTGTAAACAGAAGCACCTGTTTTGGCGGGAAAAAGTACACAGCCCTCTGATTGGTGGATTCAAATTCAGCAGCTCCCAGGCTGACCTAGAAACTTACTTCTCTCTCCCTGTGTGTGTGTGTGTGTGTGTGTGTGTGTGTGTGTGTGTGTGTGTGTGTGTGTGTGTGTGTGTGTGTGTGTGTGTGACAGAGAGAGAGAGAGAAAGAGCTTTTAATGGGATGATCTCATTTAAGATTAAATTCAATATATTTAGACTGGTTGACTGAATTGGATCTTGTGTGTGGTCTCTCTGTCATGTGTGTTTCCTCATGTGTACATATTTTGATTGTGTGGCTGTTAATATTTTTTTTGCTGATTTTTGTCATTTAACAAGTATATTTGAGGGACCCTCAGCATGTTCAGCATTTTTTCAGCTGTCCATTTTGCTTTTCCAATTTTTCTGTTTAACTTATTACTATTGTGCTAAATCATACTATTTCTGCTATTTTATAAGATTTGTGCTTAATATACTATTTCTGCTATTTTATAAGATTTGTGCTTAATATACTATTTCTGCTTTTTATAGGATTTGTGCTTAATATAGTATTTCTGCTAAATTCTGCTATGATATTGTATTTCTGCCAAGTATTATGTTTCCTCTAAGATATTGCAGTTCTGTTAAGTTATTCCATTTTAGCAAAGTTCTTTTGCTTCTGCAAAGTTTTTACAATTTCTGCAACTTTTCAGCTTTTTCAGCTACTTTTTGCATACAGCTTCAGCTTTAAGCATCCACACTGCATTTTCGCAGGAAATGCAAATTTTTCTAGTTTAAATTTAATTTGATGCAATAGATGCACTTTGAAATAATTGGTGTGTGTGTGTGTGTGTGTGTGTGTTTTCTACAATGGTACCAGTTAGGTTATTAAGTTACTTTAGCTTACAAATAATAAAGAAATTGTCCTGTAAGGTAGCTCATAGAGTTAGCAGTTACAACAACATCTTAAGGGTTCCCCACTTGCATCAAAGATACTGTCAGCGTGTTAAGAATGAAACATTAACTAGCATTAAATAACTGAAAGTCTATTAAAGCTTGATAGGAGGTTCGAGGCTTTGGCACTTTCCTAAATCGGCAAAATCCTCCTCTACCTTCAAGATAGCAAGACTGTTTTGGCACTGTGTTTAAAAAAAACTACATATATTACAAATGAATTCATCAGAAGAGATAAGCTCACTGATATGACTAATGCAAGAAAAACTTTAATTTGGTTTCTACAAACATTCAAGCAGGGCTCTCTTAGAATTCAGAGCTGCGTTTATATCTGCAGGGATCTATAGGTCTACATGTCCTTTCTCAGACAAACCGATAAATGTTTAGAATATGGATGAAATGTTTTCACATTTCTGTGTTAAGCTCACCACACTCTCTTTAAGCTGGGGAGCGAGATGTCTGACAATGTCTTGTAGCCAGACATTGCCTGGCTTTGTGTTAACTTGGGGGCAGTGGAGTTTCATTCCAGTGCAAGGCTGATGGTACATTTGGTGCCAGGAATCACAACAAGCTTGCTGTGGAACACAGCTGCCAACATGCACGGCTGGTGCCCGCTCGCTCTCATAAAGTGATTTTGCTTCTGTCAGAAGACTTGCAGCATCTCAATGCAGCGTGTTAATGTTGCAGAACAGAGAAATATGATTTGCGATCACCTCTTGTGGCTGTAATGATGGTGATGCAGGAGTGGTGTTTGTGTCAGTGGATTCTCTGGCTGTGGGAGATAGTGGGGCTAGAAGCATTGTTAACAACATTTCAGCAGTGCAGAGGGGTTAACAGTTGTTTTCACTCCATTTGGGACCCACTTCCATCAATATTCATCCTGAGGGAAGACTCTCCAGAGGAAGGCCTGCCCTCTTTTTGGATTTGGCCTAATCCAGTTTCCAGAACAGATGCTGATGTCACCAAGGCGCCTACAGTAACTCCCTCGTCTCTGATCATCATCAAAATGATGGCAAACATTGTTTTCCTTCTCAAAACATGTTAGCTCCAAATATTTTTCATGGTGGCTTGTTACTCCTCCACAACTCATTAAATTCATCCAGGGAGAAATGCACCAGTATGTGAACTGGGACACTGTGAGCTCACTTAATGAGCCGTGACTTATGCAGGGGAGTCACCTTAACCTTTCCTGTCCAGATGATCATCAGCTAACCATCAGTCAGGCTGCAAGGATATGAGGTTAGGTGGGAGGAGGAGGAGAAGAAGGAACAGGTAATTAGAAAGGGAAGATTTAAGGGAGACAGAGGTCAGAGATAACTAGCAGGAGCCCAAAAAGACACAGATGTCCGCCATCCTCAGGAGACATTTCTGCACTGGCTGTCTCCCTTCATACAGAGCAGTGGAGTTAATGACATTTTCTCGTGTCTGGGCTACAAGCCCACCATTCATTGATCTCAGCGTGGTCAACACCCAATATCTCAACAGTCACTTTAGACTTATAGGCGTTCTGCTGAGCAAAACCTTTTTAAATATCATCTGCTTTCCTTCACTGAAGCTACCTGAATCATCTTCTTTGACTGGAAAAGGGCATGTTGGTGCAGCATGGAGCTCTCTTACCATGTGAAAACAGGACTGTGTGATATGACAAATTAGTCAATAGAGGCAAACAAACAGTGTCAACATCTCATGGGAGAAATAGTCATAAATGTTTAGTGGAAAGGGAAATATTGAGTGAAACTAATGCTTGCTTGTAAGAAGAAGGCTTTGTCTCTCTGAGCCGTTGTTAAAATTTTACTGTGATAGTTGTTGATGAGGTCCAGCTTCTGTTTAATATGTAATAATTGAATTTGAATAATTCATTCTAAGAGTTCCCCGTTAACTAAACAAATATATTAGGCAGGAAATTAGATCTCTCTGGTTTGGCTGTTCTATGTATTTCTGCTTTATTACATGAAACAGAGATGAGCTGCATGATATGGACTCGTGATTTCAGAAACGTGGTCAAGTCTTCTCACATAAGACATTTTGAAATGTTCTAGCCAAAATTGCTACTCACTTTCAAGTCCACCAATTTATTTGAGTAAAGAGGGCTCGAATGTCACCAAAGACACACGTTCTCACATGAAGCCATTAAAGCGAACCGAGGCTGCTTTCATCTGCTGAGGCACAGAGTCAAATTAATGTTTGATTTGGATGTTTTGCTACGCTAAGCAGGCCACAAAAAGAACATTATTGTACAAAAAAATAAAAAAATCAAGACATCAGATGAACATCATTCCGTACGGACACTAAAATTGAATGAGAGCATGCACTGGCTGTTACTCATTACTACCGGCTGACAGGGGTAATTGAATTCTGCCTGGAAAACATTCACTTTATTTATGACGAGCATTTTCTGGTGAAAATGTGGACAGCAGAACAGAGAGTGTTTGTTGCAGGAGTGAGTTTGTTGTTTTGCATTTTTAATATCTCTAAATGTGGATGATAAATAAGAAACTCATCGCTGATAATGTTGTGTTTGTGTCTGCTGATGCTCACCAAAGTATCTCTTAGATGTCTCCAAAGTTTTAATGCAGTATAATTTGCAGGTGTTCTGCTGCTGTTTTTCTTAACCTACTTTGGCATCTGAAGCTGGAAGCATACCCATCCAATATTTTCCAAAGGCTAGGCTGTAATCCAAATGCTCAAGAAAGACATGTTTTGTTATTACATATTATGACATGGTTCTGAAGTCTTTCCATTGTTACATAGCCGGCGTAATTCATACCAGAGTACTGGGTCAGCAGCCTAGCTTTACCTTTACTGGATCTGCGATAGACAGGCGACCTGTCCAGGGTGTAACCCGCCTGTCACCCAGCGACAGCTGGACAGGCTCTAACCCCACTCTGACTATGAGTGGGGTAAGTGAAACGAAAAAGATGGATATGTTTTATTTTGAAAAAGTGGAGTTTCTATCTACAAAATGATAGAACACTGAGACTATAACTCTGCATATAATAGGAAATCAGTAAGAAGTTGTTTTTGTGCTGCCTGCAGTTTATATTCTTGGTAAACCGTACCTGCAGAGCGTATCTGTCATGTGGTGTGACAGTTTAGGTGTTTCTCATACTTGAAATGAATTCTACTTGGCTCATTTGAGGTATATCCTAACCAACATCCAGCAGCAGGTGAATTTGCGGATTTTATTGGCAGGAAATAACTGCATACTGATAAAACACTGCTGTTTGTCAAAGGCGAATCATTAAAGCTGTTAAAAGAGTCACTGACAATATTTACTGATGCTAGAAGAAAGACAGAGTAGTAGTACGTACTGTCGTAACCGTACTTGAATGAGCCCAATGCCTTGTTTGTGGAATAGTGTTCTTCTGACTTCACAGTGGATGGAAAATTGAGGGCAATTTTGTGTTTTGGAAAAGGGTGATGGAACTCTGGCCTTTGGTAAATACTTTTATTTACCTTAGAAATGATTGTGCGATGGCAGTGGAAACCCAGGTATTGGTAGGGCAGAAGGGAAAATCATTTGACACAGTGGCTATTTCCTAAACGTATCTAGCTTTTATTGACCTGAACTATACAACCTCAATTTTGGCTTGTGTATATGCATGCATCTTTGTGTGTATGTGCATGTCTGAATACAGCCTTTCAATTCGAAACCTACGCAATGCAACAGTCCTGCAATACGCTTCTCCTTTTTTTCTGCAGGTTATAGTGTTTTTGCCAAAGGCTAAAACTCAACTGAAACATTAAAAAACCAATCAGATATCACAAAGAAGGTTTTGTTCTTGATAGAGGTGGGAAACTTGGTGTAAGGAACCTTCAGCATAAACAGACTAATTAAATAAATCATGACATGTATGAAACATCCGATGGGAATGTCAGCTGAGTTTCCTGACAGTATAGTATGATTGCAATGATTTTCCAAGCTCATACACCCACATTGAGAAAAGAACATAGAAAACATATCAGATTTTGACACATCTTATTATTTCACGGAAAATAGATGTTTGATAGCAGCATGTCTCAAAAAGTTAGTGAGCAACAGAAGGCTAGACAAGTAATTGGTACTAAAACGAAACAGCTGGAGGAATTAACTAATTAGATTTATTGGAAACTAGTCAGCAACATGATTGGGTATGAAAGGAGCATCTTAGAGAGGCAGATTTTCTCAGGAGTAAAGATGGACAGAGGTTCACCAATCTGCAGAAAACTGCGTCTACAAATGATGCAGCACTTTCTGAATAATGTTCATCAGTGTAAAATTGTGATGACTATCTCATTATTTAAAGTACATAATATATCATCAGAAGGCCAGAATCTGGAGAAATGTAACAATGCAGCCTTTAATAGTGGCAGCTTGCACATCTGGAATGGCAATGTCAATGCTTGAGTGCATCATACATGCAGGGAAGACCTTGAATATTTCACCAAGACAATTTTAAACCACATGCTGCATGTACAACAACAAAATGGCTTTAAATTAGAATTGAAGCTTGTTAATCAGCAGACCTGCTCAAGGGATTAGTAGTACTATATGTATATGAAGTTATTATAATGAAAGCATTTAATGCAATAGCTTTATGGCCATTTTGAGGCTGTATATTACCAGTGTGATATCTTGATCACTTTGGTATAAACTAAAATAGAAAAGCTGTTACTCAGTACTGACTTATTGTTAGCAGCTGATTTAAAACATTCTCAACAAAAGCTGATATTATCTTTCTAATTGTAAGTTTCACGTTAGCTGAAGTGACTGGTACCTAAAACAACAGCTACAACATGAATGTTGGCAGGAAAAATGGTTACAGTTTTTGAAATCTTTCCAAAATGAACACACTGTTTATTTCACCTTAAATGAACAGTAAACCTCAGGTGTTAACCATTAGAGGCTGAATCAAATGTACTAGTCAGAAAAAGGAGATGGTCTCCATTCTGGGATGATTGCAGCCTGCAGCTGTGCAATGGTCATTGGTTCTGATTGCCTCTGATGAACATCGTGTCCCAAGCGTGCTCAGTAGGGGACATATCAGGACTAAATACTGGCCAAAAACGTCTGTGGTTATGGTCCTGTACAGGAGGACCTGCACTGCACTGGCATCGAAACAGTCGCAGACTTGGGGACCTGCCACAAGAATGACACAAGGACGATGTTGTAGTACCTCACCTTAATCAAATTTCAACCAGATTTTGATTAGATTAGGTGCTCCGCATGCAGCATGGCTGTACCCCAGCCTCGATCGACGAATGACAATGTTGTGTATACACTGTTTTAATCTTGCATTTATTTATTTATTCTTACTAGCATAAACAGTGGGCAGGTAATGTTGTTGTCTCAAGGGGGAGTGTTTGGGATCAGGGATAAGAGGATCAAGTGACCACTGCAGTCATACATTTCAGAAACATTCTCATGGATGTTTTTCATGTCTCTGTACACAGCTTGTGGCTAATTATGGAAGCATAATAGTGTTTGCTCTGCTGTTTTGCTTGGGTAATTAATCTTATTACTGTGTGTTGATCAAACCAAAACAGTGTTTACAGTCGCAGAAGTTTCAGTCATTTTTAACAACTAGTGCAACCCAGATCATGCCAGATCATCGGCATTTGGTGGGTGTGAAAGCCAGCAGGCACATATGTTGTCTGCTATTGTTAAAAAAAAATGAGGACAGCTAAAAGGATAATCTCAATAAACACGTCGCTGCTAATAAACACAAAACACATTAAGTGAACCTGAGGAGCACAGCTAATGCTGTCTGAGGCAGCTGTTTAACAATCACATTGAAATGTGCCTTGTGTTAGAGGCTTGCGTTCACTTAACTTTTAATAATTCTGCCCAAATATCATGGCAATTTTTCCCAGAGGCTGAGAATTTGTTGGTAGTTTATTTCTGCACTTTAATGATCTTTCCTAAATTTCTCACATGCACGGAAAGCTGTGAAAGCGTAGCATGAAATGCATGCATGAAAGCACGAAGTTTTAGCTACGTTGGGGGAACTGCTCCTACGAACGACAGTGAAGTTCACATCCTGAAAGGTCACCCAGCAACTCTGAAGTACATCTGATGAACACTTGGGGGAAAAGGCAAAGAACTGAAACCCACACAGACATTTGTCTGTGCATTTGCAGCTTTCCAGAGAACTGCTAATCCATGCAAAATGAGTGACTGAAGTCATTTGACGCAGTTAAAAGAAAACCTCTTCAAGTCAAAATTTGAAAACTGCTCATCCAAAGTGATTTTAAAATGGACACTGCATTTACTTGGGTCCCTTGAAATGCATTTGCCAGATTTGAAGTATCAGCTGAATGTCTCCATCCAGCAATTTTCTGTTACTTAGATGTTTAAAAGACTTCAGTATCTCACAAGTCAAAATTGGGTTAAAATTGAAAGATCTAGTAGACTTCCAGATCACACATAGCTGTTGTTTTAACTCCATTCAGATGGCTCTATGTTGTCATCACTTGCCTGTCTTGCAAGCAATGACAAAATGCAGGAATCAAATCAAATTTGTGTTAGCGCAGTTGTGTCTATTTGGTTGAAAATGTCCCCTTATAAATAAGCAACCCAACTGAAAGGGAAGCCAGAGACAGCTTTTGAAAAAAACAAACAAACGCATCAAAGATTAAAAATTACAGTATGAAACATACACAGTGACTGCAGCTTCAGCTCTTTGTATGTTAGAACTTCACTTTTCTCGGCAGCTGGCTGACGATGGACCAATAACAGCTCCTGCAGAACGGTTGTAGCGCATATTTTTAACACTGCCCCCATCTGACAACAGGTGATCTCTGCAGGTAGATGACCAACAGACTGCTACTGCCACTGAGCCCATAATACTCCAAACATAAGACTTAAGTGAACTAATCAGCTATTCGGCAGCCTTATATTGCTCATACTGGAAGGTAGGAGGATGATTATTGTGACAGTTCAGAGGCCCAGACAAAGAAGCAAAGTGACAAACAAATAGATGGTGAATAGAGACAAAATCTTTTTTGATGTTAAAAACGAAACTTCATAGAATGGGCATTCATGTGGCTGTTTGATCATATAAAATGGCAGTTAAATACTGAGTAGAAAATAACACGCACATGCACTTTTGAGCCAATCAGATTATCAATTTAAGTGGTCTTAAATTGTGCAGTAAAATTAACAGTAGCTAGCAGCACAGATTGTGTGGCTAACAAAGCCTACTTTTAGACTAATTGGTTAATTATTACAGATGTGTATTTAGTGAACATCTGTAAACATTTGTAGTCTGTTTTGATGATACATAGGCGTAATAATAGGCTGTCCCCCTATCAGCCCATAATAATAATGATGATGATAATAATAATAATAATAATTTTGTAAATGGGGACTTCGGGTGTGCATGTTGGATATTTACAGCTCTTTGCATGATATATAAATTATGTAATAACAAATTGGTTCTAAAAGGGGTCTGTATTTATCCAGAGATATTCAGGGCAATATAAAAGCCAGGAAATGTAGAGATTTTAAATAAAGTCTAGTCCTCAGTGGGGTTGTTCACAAACACACACAAGCACACACACAGGTGGAGACATTTTTTACTTTATTAAAGAGATGTAGACTATTTTTCATATCTTCAGAAGCATTTCAGTGAAATGCACTTTTTTCCTGAAACCATCATGGAGACGCAGAGAAACCTTAGAAACCTGACTGGCTGTAGAAGTAAAGAAACTATATATGTGTAATTACTTACGATCACAGATTTGCTGAAAATCTCTTATAGAGATTATAGTAGCAAGTGGAAACCTGCACATTTTTAATAAGAGCATAATCACTTACTAGTTGGACGAGTGCTCTCTTAATGTATTTATTTTAAATCATAGAGATTATCTGCAGCTTCAGCAATGGAAGAGATGCCTCTCAGCCAGTCTGCGTGCTAAGTATGGCCCTGGAACGGTAATCTCTATGCTTCTCCTCCTCCAACCGGCAAGCTGCAGAATGACACCTTCTTCAAAGCACAGCTGTCAAAAGTTTGGGGCAGATTACCTGGCTTTCATGCGCATGCATTGCTTGGGTGAACCTTTAGGAGATTTTTAAATGCAAAGTTGGAAATGTGCATCTTGTCTATCTGGCATTCAGCCGGTGCGTGTTAGTGATTTCTCTTGTTCGCTTTGAGTGACTTGCCGTAGGGGGGGTAGTTCGGCTTCAGCTCTCCGTGAAAACATCATCATCTCTTGACAGCCCATCATAGCTCGGCTTTATAGCACGGTGAATAGCGGGAGTTTTGCCAGAGACGCTAGCTCCCACGGACACGCTCTCAACCTGAACAGTTCGCCTGCACGCTGCGTGTGTCGGAGGCGAACTGTAGTGTTCCCCTTCAGTCACCAGCCGGGCGCGTCGTGAGGGCGGGCTCGCCTGCCGTAGCTAAAAGGTCCCGCTTCGACTAGCTGCTCTCATTGCAGTCCAGTCTGCCGAGCGGAGCGGACTGACTGAGGAACAAGCCCCGTCTCCATTCAAGGATTTTTCCTCCACTTCATACACTTCGTCCTACAGCACAGGACCGACGGGAACCGCACACCGCCTTCTGTGGACAATGTTTCTCTTGCAGTACACAGGTATACACGCGTCAAGTTTTATTCTACTCCCGGTTATATTAACAGCAGAGATGTTATTTATCTCCCCCCATCTACTTATTCTGCTGCAGGCTACAGTACAGTGTATTGGCGCACGGCAGTTAGCGCACGTTTTGCCACATTTTGTCGCTCATCTGCGTTATTTGATAGAAGTTATAAAAGCAGGCTTGGAGATTTCCTAGCTGTGTTTAGTCTCTAATTGTCGGGCGTGTACCAGCTTTTGAAACCGCAATAGAAGAGCCGTGCTGCCCGTCTCCACTGTGGTAGCGTTGTTTTTTTCGCGTGTCTGAGCATTTGATGTACAACGGGTGAGCTTTATAATGAGAAATGACCTGCAGTATTTCCCCGTGCGGATGTTACAGTTATCCCTGTAACGGAGTCGTAGCTCTAATCTGGACTAACCAGATATGCTTTTTTATTGATGGAAGTTTTCAGAATGGGTTGAATCCACGCTGACGCCGGATCACTGCTGTTGCATATCGCATATTTTCACATGCCATTCAGTCCGGTTTCTGTTGTGTTTGGGCAGCATCACCGAGCCTGGTGAGACATTATACTGGATGGGCCTATCTCGCAGGGTAAGCAAGTTGTTTGGTTTCTTTGCTGCGACGTCCAACAATTAGGATTTCCGTGTCATTTATTCCCGGAATCCCTGCGACACATAAGCTCTGTTTGAAATGGGACATTTTCTCTGGGCTCACAGGATCTAATTAAGCAGCGATGTTGTTTGAACTCTCACATTAACCTGCTTACTCTGCGTTATTCTGCCAGTCCTCTGTTTATAGTCAGGGTAAATTTGCCACAGATGTCCCACAGCTTTGTTGTTATTGTTGTTGAGTGTTCTAATCTTAATTTTCTCGAGCAATGACTTGTCAAAGATTAGTCTCGTGTCATTAATTTGCCGTATTTCCGAATGCAGTGAGCGTAGTGACTAAACAAAGCGGTTTCCTGTTGCCCACTGTATATGCAGGAGTAAAGCAAAGTTGGCACACCTGTGAAGAGCAACCATCAATCTGAAATCCTTTATTTGAACATCTTTTAAATGTTTTGGGGTGGTTTTTTGTGTGTGGTTATTTTATGTCACTATGCAGTGATGAAAAAAAACAAGACGAATAAAACACATGATTCAGGGGGGGCAGAGGCTAGTGCTCTTGTCCAGTGAATTAGAGGGTTTTCATTTTTCCGTTATACTCTCTTTTATCTTGCACAGACAGACAGGATCGGTTCCCTTCTCCTATTTCCTCCCCTTCCAGAGGCACAAACATGCCTTGAATCAAATTGAGTGAATGGAGGTCGAGTACCTCCCTATGACCACTGGGAGAGAATAGGTCCATCAGGCCTTGTGACAGCCATTTACCTCCACACTGCTTTAGTCCTCTCTGATCAACTGGCAGAGCATCTTTAGATTGCCTTTAATGGCGTGAGGGAGGGGAGGCACTTTGCTCCCTAGATCTGTCAGAGAGACCGGATTTATAGGTTGTACATAGAGTGCTTGAGAAGCAGCTTAAATATTTCAGCTCTCTTTGGCATTGGATGATAGTGCTGCAGAACAAATTAAGACTGAATACAAAGTGGACTGCTGTATAATGCCAGGAGATTTAGCAACTTTGGAAACTCTTAAATTTTAATTGGTTGCTGCATGACAATTTGCAGTTTCTAAGTGGAGCTCTTATAGCAGTGCTGGCTGATGGAGAGAAAAATGTGACAAAAGACGGGGAAAAAGAAAAAATATGACTTATACGATTGGGAAATGTTTGATATAGTGAATAAAACGACTTCAGTGACAGCCTGACTAAGCAGGAATTTACTTGGTCTCGTCATAAATTGCTGTGTTTAGTAAGTTAAAACGTAGACATCACATAGGATGCTCTCTCTTTGCCTTAGCAATTCAAAGTCAAATCGCATGCCTTATAAGTGAAAAAAGGGAAACTAAGATAAATACCATAATAACTACACAGGACTATTAAGAAACTCTGTTGTTATATTTAAGGTGTGCTGGACCTGGAAAAGTAAGCCAGCTGACTGGAGACCTGCTAGTTTATTAATCTTTGTGTCACAGAAAGAAGTGTTTGTGGCAATCACGAGCACATCAGTTTAAAATGGAAAAGCAATTGGCTTCAGTTTCATCCACTCTTGCGATAATCTCAGAGAGTCATTTCCTGACTCAGCCGGCCCATTGGACTTCTGTCACCTGACTGCTCCGAGTTGCACTGACAGACAGGTAGGAAGCTCTTCATATTACTGATGAGGAGAGCTGTGCACTCAAAAAGTGTGAGTTCCACTTCAGAAGCTTTGGTAAAGTGTTTGGTGGTGTCTGTTGGGCAAATCTAGCTAGTCTGGGTAGTGCTGCTTGTACAGGCATTATTAATATGGCTAAAACATTTGAACTCATTGGTAAGAATCTAAGGATTTTTTAAAACTGGGTGAAAAACCTCACTGGGATCCAGTATTATCTACTTCATGTACTCTGTATCACTGTAGTGTGCATCCAGTCAAAAATCGAATAAATAAAAGTAAAGATGGCAACTTTATAGCTTAGAATTCTGGCTTTTTATATATAGAGAGAAATGTTACCATTTTACCTCGCAGAATTGTCAGTAAGTTTTTAATATTTGTACTGTTCAAATTTTGCCAGGGGCTGCTATTAGATTTTGACCAGTGAGATTATGGTAGTGTGTTTTGTCATTATGGCCAAAAAAAGTGTGTGCAGCATTTTGACCTTGATATGCTCATGTCAAAGTGAAACAACTGGTTTCATTTTCAGCCAGAATTTCAAGGGTTTTCTCTTAAAGGATGTCCTGATGTTCCCTTAGTACACTACAAGAAATGCAGCTGCACTAGCTGTTTAAATCCTTCTCTCCCTAAACGTAGTCATGTGTTTGGCTTACAGATCTATAAAAGCGCCTACTTTTTCCTCCCCCAAAGATTCCTATTTACCAATACTAGTAGATGGCGTTGTTGCATTTATCTAAAGAGTGAAAAATATGGATGATCTAGAGAGACCTAACTAACCCTACCCGTTTTTCTAAACAGCTGTTGTTTCCTGGGGTTATACTGCTACTTGTGACAACTGATAACTAAAACTAATTGGTAAGTTTTAGAGTGCAGAAATGCATAGAAGTTTTCCATAAACCTTATTTGTGGATAACAGTGTTTCATCCTTACCTTTCTGTCTTGAAACAACAAGAGCCATTCATTAGAAACACATTACAGAGCTCCCAATAGGAAAATGATGTATATCACCTTTTACAAGGTGGTTGGCTACTTTTGTCAAGTTATTTCCTTTCATTCGGTGCTATCACTCCTGCACCATCTGTTAGTCTGATGTTTAAGACTGTTGGTGTGGTGACTTGATTGTTCGCCTCACTGCTGGTCCTAAATCTCTGTAGCAGCCTACTGTAGTGTAATGAATGTTGCTAATTCCTGTGTCTAATGCTCACTTGTATGTGCCCTCCAGGAATCCTACTTAACTTAGTCCAAGTGTTCAGCCTCTGAATTACAACAGAAGTGCTAAAGTGAAGCTAAAAATCTGTTCAGGTTAAAGAAATGTATATTAGCTTGTGGAAGTTTCCTGTGAGGATCAGCAATGTTGGCAGCAGCCGCAGTTCAACCTGCCATCTGGTATTGAGTAGCTAAGAGAGCTTGGCAGCCTGAAGGCAACCAACTCGGGGGCTCCAATGCTATCACCGACAGAGCTCTTCATTACTAATCACTTTCAAGATAAGCAGCCACGCAGAGAACCTTGAAATTGGAGGTAAGGACTTTGCAACAGCAAGTTCAGGAGCTACATGAAAGATGAAGTGAGCCATCAGACTTATTCTACATTTAAAGTTTGTGAGATGGGATTGTGGCTGCAGTGCTGCTGATTTAAACCCAGCTGACAGTCCCTTTGAGCAGAAGACAAGAGAGTAGTGGTTTGAAGAAGCTGGATTATTCTGTTCACCAGGGAGATGCTGTACAACTTTTCTACATTTTCATGACTTCTCTCAAAAAACCTGTACTGAACACTTACGTCTTCTGCAGTGGTTCAAAAATTCTGTGTAATTTGCAATCCCATGGGAGTTTTGGTAGGCTAAGCCAAAATTTAACAAAGAGATTGGATCCTGTCACTCAAATAATGTTCATGTGCACCCATATTTCACAATGGCTCGCTCTTAAATGTAAACACACTTTCACTTGTGCCGAATCAGTTCAGACCCTTCAAACCAATACTATTTGAACTGACATGGCCTGCATAAAGGGGGAAGAAAGCAGTAGGATTAACAAAGGTCTGGTCAAAAGATTATGCACTGAAAGATAAATTCCAAGAGATTTAAACATGGCAGATATGGAACGGTGATTAATAACAGACAACGTAACTCAAGTTAAATTTATATTGTTCCTAACTTTTATATGTGTTTGTTTGCTTGATTAAGGATAATTGCTTATAAGAACTAATTGGCCAACCTTTGGTTTGTGGACCTCGGCATTAGCTTTGTGAACTAAGGTAGCGGTCCCCAACTTTTTTTTTGCGCCACGGACCGGTTTATGTCCAACATATTGTGTTGGATATTTTAAGGTGTTGCGGTTAAATACAACAAAATAAAACCAGTACCGCTACCAAAAAAGATGATTTATTCATAACACACTGGAAAAGACCCAGAGAAACAGAGTTAACAATAAAATCATAACGATAAAAAAGATGAAATACCCTGAAAACCATAAATTTCACTCTCGACCAGTACCGAACAACTCACGGACAGGTACTGGTCTTTGGGCCGTGGGTTGGGGACAGCTGAACTAAGGTGCACACACCAGTCATAATTGACCGGTTAAGCCTTTACAACATTAGGCAGCACCATCCTAACAAATACACAAAAAAGTTGTTTATATAGATTCACTGACTGACTGGTCAGGGACTGGAAATGGCTGGTTTTTAGCATGCTCTGCCTGGGCTGGTGATCAGCTAGTGAGTCTCGGATTTCAAGCTGATTTATTTTACACATTAGCATGGAACTTGTCATTAGCATGACATGTCCATGAGGAAAATCGTTTTGGGTACAAGACAAATAATGATAGCTCTTTTGGGATGTATCATTTCATAGTAATGGAAGATAAGAAAAGACAAGGCTGACTGAAATGGTTGTACCTGGTAATGTGGTACTTCTTGGATAATAATCCTTAGTATTTATTTTTAAGATATTTTTGCTGTATCAAGCAGGGCCAAAAAACCCCCCAAAATACTTCAAAGTAGCAAAATGTATACCATGATGGATCACCAGAGGGATGTAGGACACAAATGTTGTACATCCTGGAAGTTAATTGTGCCCACTGCTGCTTCAGAGATGGTATTACAATAAATCATCTCCCTTACAATTGTACGATAAATCAAGCCACTAAATGTAACTTCTATATCACAGTTCCATTTTATTTTGATTTGTTTTTCTTTAAATGTAAGAATAATGTATTGCATATACTGTGGATTAATTTGGGAGGAGACAAAATGTATTAAAATAAGTTGCATGGTATTTATGTCCCTTTTGCTTCTGTCCTGTGAATCAGTTGTATAGGAGCTGACCCTCTTGGCCAAAATCTGTCCTTCACAGCATCGATATGTTTAACATTTCCCCCATAGCTTAGACCATGGTTCAGCAGTTTGGACCAAAGAACAGGGGTGTCCAGAGATTGCTTGTCTGGAAAGCAGCCATCACTCTACTGTAATAGAGACTGAGAGCTTGGATTTATATGGCTCTTACTTTGGGAAGAAGGATTGGCTTAAGGGGGGGAAGGAGCTTGAAAACAAAATGGTACCAGAATGGGTCCAAGAATGCATTATTAATAGGGTAGCCGAGGTTCTCTGTATTCTGTCTTTTAGGGGCATTTTGCTTGTTGGTGAAGCTCTACAAGGAATAACTGCGTTTTTATGGAATGATAGAATGGCTATGTAAGACTCGCTAACTTTATATTCTAAGCCATGTTTACATGATGCCTTTACCCTGTGTGGAAATCAAGTTGAAAGACTTGGGGTAACCCTGGAATTTTCCATTTGCAAGAGACATTTCTGTGGTGAATTTTTCTTTGGGGTGTTTCTTTCCATTTTGAATCAACAAACACTTACTCAAAGGTCCCCACTGTGTAGACCCTTTTCATAGCACCAGAGAAGAGAGGGGGGGAAACCCTATCTGAAATGGAACTAGACCAGCTGAAAAGTTGGGTGCTTGAGCTCAAAGGAAGCCCTGTACTTGCATGTTTACTGCACTGAGTCTGGCTAGAGTCAGACCCCCGCTGCTGGATAAATGCAAGGTTTTTTTTTTTCTGTACTCAGCACATCTTACTGGCCAATATTAGTTCTGTAGCTTTTTTCTTTTTTATGAAAGGTCAGCATTTATGGCAGGATGATACAACACCAGTGTAATATATTTCTTTCTTTTTTCTTTTTTTTATACCCAGGAATGTGGTTTAGTTTCCAGTTGGGTTCTTTAAATTATAGCTCCGTCTATTTTGGAACACTGGAATGACAGTTGAGGTCAGCATTTGGTTGAACCTAAGAACGTCAGCGACATGACTGGTGTGAGTTAAATTCAGGACGCGCACATAGATGGATTAAGTTCACAATTAGACCCTTTACTGGCCTTTTACTTTGGTTTTTAGGGAAATAAATATCCAAAATCTCAACAGTTTATCATTTGATGCAACATGTTGCAGGTTAAATAAGTTAAATAAACGCTCATGACATTGCATATGTAATCCACGTAAGCAGAGTTGGTCAGGATATCGTTCAGGTAAAGAGTCAGCGTTACTCTGGTAGAGTTCTTGTTATTTCTGAAGAGTTAAAGAAACAAACATACAGAAAAAAAAATCCAGAGTATGGACAAAGGTCCTCTATAAGGAGTCCCAAATTTGATCTCTCACTCCAACATCATTCTCGTTTTCTGTAAAAACACAGTGACATTGCTGCTGTTCATTAGCCCGATTTAAGAAAGCACCTCTAGTGTGGTTAAGGCTCAGATTACACCCGTTACCACACTGGCAAAGTGTCAACAAACATTCTTGTGATAATGTGAAAAAGGGACTCAGCAGTTCAGCTTGAGCCATGTGAATTGCCACTGCACCTGTTCTTTGAGTTTTCATGCTTCTCATAGTGAATGCTGGAAAAATGAGCAAATGGCGCGTAACCGAAGCACATACCAAGCAAAATGGTTTATATTAATACGGTACATCTGCAGCAAGGTATGTTTTGTTTTGGCTATCCAGATGAGATGGAGAGAGCTGGAGCTGCTTTCAGTGCCAGCTTTAAGTGTAAGCATAGATCTTTGCTGTGTGCCATACCCCATCTCTGTTACCTCTGGAATGTAGGGGTTTTTTAATAAGGGAGAAAAATTGCCAATTTCAATGCTTGATTTGAGAGCAATATTGGTGTTGATATGAGGTGAGAGTTGTTAGATAAAGGTCCAAGGACTGAAAAGCTTCTGTGTGAAGTCATAAATCCTCAGGATTGCTCATGAAACTGCTGTTTCAGTCAGACATTTAAGACGTGAACGAAGTCGATACCAGTGTCTTCATTGATGCTTGATGGACAATTTTTATTTGATTCAAATGTTGATAAAGACTTTTAAGGAATATCCAAAAGCAGGAATATGTTGGCTTTAAAGAAATGTAGCTTGATATGTCTACACATCTTTAAATACTTGTTGATTGTTTTCTGTCAGTCCCAGAAATCGATAGTTGTTTCTCTTCTTGGCTTTGCACAGTTCTTATAGCGTTGTTTGCTGATGTAAATTCAAAAATTAATTAACATAATCATTCCTAGATGCTTAGTGGTGTTCGAAGTGGAAGCTGTGACCTTTCGGACATATGCTGACAACAGCTGACTTAACAGCAGGGCACTGAATACAGCCATTACAGACAGAGAGGTAATTGAATTCACAAATCACCATGGCTCTAGGTTTATGGTGGCATTGGACTTTATGGCTCATATGTCAGAAGCTGGTAGGCAGTTTGTCAGAGGAGGCTTGGTAGGAACAAGAAGGTGGTGAATGGACGACCATCTGAACCTCGCTTCAGGGTGGCTCCTAAAACAGCTCTTCCAAAAGAAATCCTGTTAAATATTATAGCTTTTTATATAGCTTATTGAAATGGACCAAAATATGATTCATGGCTTCTTTGTGTCCTGTTTTCTTTGATTGAAATTGTCCTTCTTACTTCCTCCTTGTAGTATTTTCCTTTTATCCTGCCCCTCGTTGTGCTTTATTTCTTCAAACATCAGCTTCTCCTCCTTTTTCGTTTTGCTTTCCTTGAAGGCAAAGTCAAATGTATCTAATGCAACAGGGTGGCTGATGATAAAGTGTGTGTATATGTTTGAAACTGGGTGTGAGGAATAGCTAAGAAGAATCTTTTCCCTGCCTTCCTCTCAGAAAGCTAAAACATACAGCAGGTTCTCAGTCATGCTTTCTGTGCCTGTCCCAACAGAAGTCGAAGAGGTGGATCGATATGAAGATTAATTATTGTGTCCATCTTGAGGGTTGCACCGATAGCCTGTATTTTTTCTGGCCTCTAGTGAGCACCCAAATGCTTCCCTTTTTGACGAGCGTTGAAGCTTTAGCTTGTTAGTGTGGTCTGTGGACCGAAGCTGCACTGAGAGAAAATTGGACCAGGCTCCAGGGGTAACTCGCTGAGGCTCAGTGCAGCTCAGCTTAGCACAATCACCAGGCAAACCAGGGGTCCCGCAGCATTTTCTGGGCTTATTGTAACCTCCTGGATATTAGGTATTAGGTTACCCGTTCTCTAAGGTATCAAAAGGGGAAGAATATCCTGTAGGCTATGGTGAAAAGATGGCTTTCTCCTGAGCTCACTGCATTTTTCAAGAAACAACTCCAGGCTAAGAATATTTATAATCTTATGTGCAAGCCCATAATTACTTGAAGTAGAAATGACTCCTTATGTACACTGCAGTGGATCACTCTGCTTCTAATTATTTAGCAGGAGTTTGTGCAATTTATCACTGCGTCTTTTTTTTTTTAAGCATTTTGATGTATTGTATTTTGAAATGTCTAGTATGTCATGCCAATAAATCAACAGCATGTGTTTTGAGTATAAGCCTGAACTGCCTATACAGGAAGAATTTGCTGACAGCAGAATGATAAATTTCCCTGTTGAAGTCCAATGGAGCGTTTTAGTTTGATAAAGAAATGTCGAAGATGTGTCATCAGATGAACTTGAATCAGTCACAAGTAGGTGTCACTGGGAGATGTCGGGAGCGATTATGTCGCTCCAAGCAATCACTGGTTAGACTGAGGAAGATGATAATGGAAAACATTGTCAAAGTAACCAACAATCTATCTTTCGATTGAGTCCCCTCAGAAAGATTTGCACATCCTTATGAGTTGATTGTGATGTGCTACCTTAATGGATTGATTTTTCCAGATTTAAAGAATGTAAAGTCCTAAAAAGCAAAAGCATGAAACAGTAAAAGTCTCTGGCTTTGATTTCATACTGTATCTAGTTTTGTCCAGAGCGCCCACGTAGTACGTTCTTGAATTGTACATGCAGGAGTCATACATTATGCAGAAGAGCTTGTCAAGTCCCTCACTTCAGTCTAATCTTGATTGGACTGTTCAGAATGTAATATAATGACAGTAATTCTGCAGTGTAGAAAAACTTGTCCGGCTCTAGTTAATTAAGGAAAAGTGCTGAAGTCTAATCTCTGAAGGATGATACAGTTTAAAAACGCTTACTTTTGTAAGTACATTAGTACTAAAGTATGTTTTGTGTTAGTGACATGTTAACTTTGACATTACAATGTTTTGACTCTCCTTTACTATTCCTACTCAGAATTTCACATTATTTTGTGGCTATTTCACTGTTGCAAACTGTCATGCTTGTCACACTCTGTTGCATAGAAACAGAAAATATTGTTTGCGGGAACTTTGAGACACGGCGCTCATCTTTACTTGCCAGTCGACACACAATTGCACTTTCAAATCACTGCTGGAATGAAGTTGTCAGCACTAAGAATGGTGAGGACAGCTGAATGCGTGACTGCGCACACATACTTGGGCGCTTTGTTGGTGTGTTTGCTCTGTCTGTATCGAAATGTGTACTGTTGGAATCGAGAGCACAGCGTGTCAATCGCCTGTTTGCGTTTGCATTCAGAGATTGAAGATTTACAGAATGGAAATAAAATGACTATTAAGTCACTATGTGTGAGGATGTAGCAAATAATTCTATTCACTATTTGTTACTGTAACAATATATTGTTAATTAAATGCAAAGAAGTAATAAAAATAAAAAATGCAAAGTTTGTCATTTTTGTCCAATGAACTGAATTTTTATTCCATACTTGAAGAAAAGGTCAGTTCATGCAATGCGTCTATCAAGAGTAAGAAGACAAAATTATGTTCTGGTTCTTGACCCAGAGTTTCAGCTGACCTTAACGGATACTACAATAATAAAAAGGTGTATAAAGTTCTTTCTCTTTTGATGAAAGCGTAAAATATATACCACAAGTTTCACAGGCGTGGATTAATAATAATAATAATAATAATAATAATACATTTTATTTAAATAGCGCCTTTCAAAGCACCCAAGGACACTGTACAACAGATAAAAACTGGAAATATACACAATGATAAAAATAGAAGATAAGAGATAAAACATACAGAAATTAAACCTTGTCCCAGACTGAGAAAAGTTCAGTGAAAATTTCTAATGATCAAAGTTTAGAGTCTAGGAATAGGTTTAATTATTTCTTGGGCTCTTAAGTATAGGAGGGTCTGAGGAGGGTCTGCTAAGAGCAAGACCACTGTTTAGTATTTTCGTGATGGAACTGAAGTTCGGTAACGACTTGCACATTTTTCTTATAGTTTTAAATAGTCTGTCATTGCCACCTCTCGCTTGTCACACCGTATTCTCTCCTTTTTTCCTCTTTCATCATTTTAGCCATTAATAACAGTGCAACTACAGTCTCCAGTCTGCATGCTCTGATGAGTGATGGATGGATAGATGGCACAAAGAGAGTCAGAGAAGAACAAAGAAAACACAGGAGTGGAGCCAGGCTCAGCCAAATCATAGCCTCCAGTGCTATCCTCTTGCAAGATCTATGGGGCTTCATTTGTTTGTGCCGTTTTGGTAATTAAACAGGGGAGGCCCACTCAGTGGAGTCTGGCTGCTGGCTTAGTTTCTCTACCCTAATCTTCCCATAAGACCAGATAATTAATGGTGGAATGGCAGGAGTGCCCACAGTCCTTCTGTTAATGGAAGGGATTCATCTTGTTTGCTCAACTTACTCCATGTTTCTTTATTCAGAGCTTGGCCATGGTGTCATCGCTTTGGTGGACGAGGATATCGAGACTTGGTATCTGTCCAGACATCTAATGACAAATGATAGTGTGGCAGCATGGCATAGACAGGGATATTTTCAGCCAAGACTTCTCCTTCATCTTTGGTGTCAGACTTTATCAGTGTTGTTTGTTTTACCCACATATTATATGGATCATGAGTGGAGTGCTTAAAGTTTATTTATAGTTTATTGCACATGTTAAAAGCTATGGTTTGTGACTTCACTGTGGCACTCAGCCTCAAGCCAGTTGGTTCTTCCCAGGGGAGAGAATCAGAGCAACTCACCATATGACAAGATGTTGTCCACATCTTGATGCAGTGATTCTGAAATATTTATCTGCAACCGAAGAAGGAAATAATACTTGTACAAAGTCAAAGTATTTATTTATTTACTGTACTATAGTATTGGGGCTAGTATTTGGTTTCAATTTAGGTGCAAATTTTGATAACTTTATCCCAACTGTTCTGTTTTTTGTTTTTCAGTTAGTTTCTTTTTTCTTTAACTGCAACTTCTACTTACTTTACTCTGATTCTTTTCATTAGCACCACACAAGGAGTGATAAATGGATCAGTATCAGCATTTCTAACTGTCAATAAATTAAGTCTAATAATAAAGCAGAGATGGGAGAAGCAAGTATCATTCAGAAGTAATGCATTTCTTGGACTATTTTCAGCTACGGGTTAATATGCATTTTAAGTAAGTCATGTATATGAGATTGGTGTGTTACCAGTGCACAGTGTTGCTCATTTATGTGTTGTTGTGAACACAAATAGGTCTGGTTACTGAAGATGGCTATAGCCGATCAGTTAAGAAAGAAATATTTATGGATTTTGATCTTAGTTTTTGTTCACAGTAAAAGCTATTTAAAATATTACTGAGCATTGTCTTTACAGGCTGCCCTTTAGTAGTTTGATTTCTGAACTGTGTAGAAACGAATGTGTTCATATAAATTCCAAGAATCTGTAGCCAAAGAACAAAACTTTATATACTGGATTTGCTGAAATGTAATCGCGAAACCATCAGCTGGTTAGGCTGTGATTTCGCCATTTATTTGCTTTGTTTATCTGCATTCACAAGTGGCAGCAAAAATGACTACTCAACAGGTATGTGAATTGCCAAGCAAGAGGTCTTCTGCTTTCTTTTTTTTCCTGGCAAATCACTGCATTACTTGGCACGTAACCTTGATCTGTAGAGCGGTGGTTTTGCGTATGTTGTGAGAGCAAATTTGTTTCCAAACTTGACGTCATATTCATTTCTGTTTGTTTATTCATGGTCGTAATTAGGTGACACATTTTTTCTATGACTCAGATACATGCGTCGCCATGCAGGCGCACAAGATAAACAAACTGAAAATCTGAATTGGAAAATTTTTTTTAAACTTAATTTTATTTCATTCATTAGTTAGATTTAACTTAGTGCTGGTCTCCGTGTCCCTGGATATTTCCACATTTAATCTGTATTCACTTCCTGTTATTGACAAATGTTGGACTGAGTATGCCCTGTGATGCACAGGAGGTGGACATGTAGCCTGCAGGTAAACAGAGCTGTGAGGAAATAAGAGCTATGCCCATGGTGGAAGTGTTCCTGTGGGCAACTAGCTGCTCAAGTCTCCCCTGAAGCAATATTTTGACAAAGGCTTTTAAAGAGCCGAGCTGTCAGCTTTGGCTTCCTGACCAGGCCCTCATTAGCTAACACCACCACCAAAAGAACGGGCTGATAGAGACGCCTCCTCAGCAGCACTCGAGAAAATGCCTTTCTAACTGCAAATTAATTTTGAATTGGGGATTCATGGGTGAGAACAAGGTGGGGAGCGCTGGTGAAGTGGGCTTCTCTGTATGAGTGACGTGTCACACAAATTCTCATTAATGTGGATCTAGCAGAGAACTTAATCCCCAGGAGCTGCTTAAAGGTAAACAGAACAGTATGGAGATTAGAAGCTGACATTTTTGGGGGGAGATCCTGTGCATTATGGGATTCCTGTGGGATTCCCGCTGGATGGGAGTCAGTTTCACTATTCATTACATGACTCCGACAGGACAGGGGAAAAAAATCATTGGGAACCTAGAGGACAGGAATAAAGAAGCTGTGTGTCTCTTGCAGTTGCTGGTCAGTCACTGTTGAAGATTGATGGCTTCATCATGCATCTGCAAACTCCAGATGCCATCAGTGTATTCTGGAGTGACCTGATAAAACCATATGCGCTACTTTTAAGTTATCTTTAGTAGTTGCCAAATGCAACACGGACTTGGGGATAATTGCCTTTCACAGATGTAAAGCAGGCAACAAAATGCAGCCTGCTGAAAATCACCTTTATTGAGAAGCGCAAGGTGCCGTAAGATGATAACATATCATTGAAATCATTATATTTCTTAAAGTCTCTCAGTGCCCGCATTTATTAATACTTAGCGTGGACCTCTGAGGAATTCAGACCAATGGTATGGAACTGGTTCTTATGCAGACAGAGTTCAGCTCTAGTCCATCAGAATCCAGAAATAGCTCTGGGACGGCTGCTCTGGGACGGTGTTGATATTAGGAGGCTTTGAGGTATTTAGAGGTCTGTCCATGTTGGGGTTTCACTAAGACAGGTTCTATATAATGAAAAGTCTTTGCTAATCTGTCTGTAATTCTTCCACAAATCATTGGTGCATAAGTAGATTATCTTGTCTATCCCCTAAAATCCATTTACTATTCAAGTTTTAAAATCTAGAGCCTTCTTCCCAATAAGTTCAGACTGCACCTGTTTGAATGCCTGAGGTAATTTAATGTTCCACATTAAAAACAAGCAATGCTAATTTCCCCTCAGTAATCATCCTTCTCAGCAGCCCTGTTTATAAACTAAACAAACCTATCAAACCCATTTACTTCAAATCCCGTGCATGTAGTGCCGTGTATAAAAATTCTGGTTAAAGTGTAATAGTCTAAGTGTATGGCTATTATTTTGTATGATGAAAAGTACCTTCCTCATCATGGCAGATAAATATTTATCCCAAGATAGACATTGTTGTTCGTGTGACTTTGAATTAAAAGAAAAGCAGAAAAAGAAACAGTTGTGCCTGCATGGAATTAGAACTACAACCCAGCCCTATTAATATATGATAATACATTGATTTTACATCAATGCCATATTGAATGTATTGAGAAGAAAGCTACTTGGGTTCATCTTGGTGTCAAATATGTATAATTCATGAATTACACAGAAAAGCATCAGAGATGGAAAGAAAATAAAACACAGTACTGGGTGTAGACAGAACCGTGCAACTGCTTCTTCACTTACACGAGTCCTCTATTGATTGAGAAGGAGATTGCAATTGATTGAAAGTCTGAAATCACTGAATCACTCCAGTTAAAATCAGGCTTCTCCTCTTCTATTTCGATGATAATGCATTCTGCACAGCACACGAGTAATGTTCTGTGGCAGCCTGGCAAGTTTATCTTTGATGAAAACAAAGGTATTATTCACAAATTTAAACCCACCTGCTAAATACTCTTTCAGTCCGCTTTGTGCCACTAAAGCAGCTCAGGCACCCAGAGGATCCTTCCTGGGTGAGGTCCCAGTGGATCAGGCTTGTTCCGCCGCAACCCGTGGATGCTTAATCAGATTGGGATCTGGGGAATTTGGAGAAGAGGTCAGTGCCTTGGGCTTTTCTGCAGGCTGTTCCAGAGCAGTTTTGAGGTGTGGCAAGGTGCCTTGATCTGCTTTTGCCAGATGTTGGTACATGTCAAAATAACATATGCATGAATGCTAAAATCAAGTCTCCCAGTTGAGGGGGAGGGGTTTTCTGCTTTATTTTATGGAACTTTAACTGTCATTAACATAATCTAAGGCATATGTTCAGTGTATTAGATTTGTTAATGGATGCACTGTATGTTTTAGATGGAAGTGGGAATCTTTATTCATTATAGTGGTTGACAGGCTCTCTGTTAGGCTTCGTTGCCTCATCTATAGTTGCATAAATGTGATCTATAAACCCCTAATTGCCTTTGCCTGATCTCCTCTATGGCTATCGCTTTTACTGTCTGCAAAGGTCATTTCCTGTCCCATATCTGTATTATTCATTAGGGAGGCTCAGCCACTGCAAAAAAGGAAAAATACTGGAAGGATATTTGCAATATTGTCATTCAGTTTATCCGTCAAATTATCGAAAGCAAGCTGGTCCCTGAGAGATGGTTTGAATGTGCAAACAGCTGGGAATGTACAGCTGACTTCAGAGGTCAGCAGAAGGCTATCCAGGCTCTAAAGGCTGCTGTGAAACATTTTTATGAATCGCCTCCTGCACTAGGTCAGAATTAGAAGAGAAATTAGAGATGAGCCATGGAAGTTTGTGTCTGTGTGCAGCAGAGACTCCCACCTACCTTATTTGGTACACTTGTGAAATATAGTGCAATATAGTATAAGAGGACCTGAATAAAACTAATTAATCTGAACTGTCGTCTACTCGCAGTTTAGCTTGAGTTAACATCAGGGGACGAAAGCTCCTGTTGGCCAAAGGCATCTATAAGAAGTAAAAGTCTGAAAAGTTCCTGTAATTAACCTGTAGAATGACTGTCAGTGGTGTACTTTGTACTTTCCCATTGTCGTGTACATTTCAGTGGTTTTCTGTAATGTTACCGATCTCCAACCTGTATCCCCATGTGATGTCTGTGTTGTGTGTGTAAGGTCGGGGGGCGGGTCCATTCCACTGCAGGGCGACCTGCATGTGGCAAATAAAGCTGATTGATTGATTGGCTTGCAGCTTGTCACCTGGTCTGCTTTTGGTTGTCCATGAACAAGGTGTCAGTTGATTGTTGGCTTTGGTTCGCCATTGCTCGCCCTGTAGCTGCTGTGCAGGTCTCCGAGGCATGCAAATCTGCTGCTGCCAAGGACTGTGATGCACCCGGCAGTTTATGGTGGAGGCTGCAAGCCGGCAGGCATAGGCGATTATCCTGGTAAGCCAAGCTTTAGAGCAAAAACACACCCATAGTCTGGGCCTAACTACAATGTATTTGTTTTTCATTTGAAATTTTCAATGAAATCTTATTTATTTGTTTCACATTAGAAATTAAGAAAGTTCATGGTGTTTAACCTGGTGAACAATCATGCTTATAATCCACATTTACAACATCTGTTTTGACAGTTTAAAAAAAAAAAAAAGATGAAAAAGTCCAAACAAAGCAGAGCCTTTGATTCCTCCAGATTTCTCAGTTGCAGCTCATAAAGTGACTGGTGAGTGTGACGGAGCATGGACCTCAGCTGCATTGTTTACACATTTCCCATAAGTACTGTTAGAAAAATCAGAGCGACTGACTCAACATATGAAAGAAAAAAGTGTGGCAGACAGCTCACTGTAACTGAATCATGTATACATGTTTTTGGCAATGAACAGTTTATGAAGCAGACTTTTTGAAGCTGATACTCTCAATAGTTTTTTCTCATTTTTTTCTCCATTGGTAAACTTAAATTACATAGAATACAGGATTTACTTGTTGTGAAGTTTTTATATTTGCAAAGTGCATGAAAGGAAGGTGAGCTGATACTCTCGGGGAGAAAATGAACAGATAGCATGGTTTATTTACAGGCAGTTTTTACAACAACTACTTAAGGAATATTTCTTAAAGAAGTTTTGGCTTGTGCGCAAAGATGCCAGCCACTTGTTGGCCAGGGAGATGAGCAATGAGTAGAAACATCTGACAAAGTAAAGCTCCGATCAAACATCAGTGGGTAGCGACACAGTTTCTTCTGTAGCCTAGAGATCTATAGACTGTTGTGTCACTATTTAAACTTGATTACTATAAGGTTTATGGTAATCAAGTTCATGATAATAATGTAATTTATGGGGTATGTGGAGTCCTAAGGAATAAGCATATCTCAAGTTGTGAATGACAAATCCCTACATTCAAAAACTGCCCAGTAACCTGAGAAATTGTTTAGTAGCTAAAATACCAACATTATGGATTATTGTGGATTTTGCTCAAACTGGCTTGGTAATACAAATAGTTTGCCTGCCATCCACTATCACACTCAGCTACAGCTGGCCAAAGCGACACATTTACCCCCCTCTTGTAAAGACAGATGGCAACAAAGTGTCCTCATCAGCTGAGTATTTAGCAGTGCCGTCAACATTAAACCTGTTACTACTGTAAAATTGGCTTTATTCCATCATCTATCTTATTTCCAGCATTTTTATAAAAGGGTGTATACATCCTTTCTGAAAAACACTAGCTAATGGTGTACTCTTTCCATCTCCAACAAAACTTTGTGCTTACTATTCTTCCTGCGGTGGCATATTTTGTTAGTGAAGTTTGCACCAGGGGTCACATTAAAAAGATGATTCACTTTGGCCTTTGTCACAGTGTTTCTCTCTTTTTAAATGAGTCAGAGCTTATCTTTAGCATGCATCAGTGGAAACCCAAGGCATTTGAATAAATCAAATAACTCACAGAGTTCCTAAGTGGGTGTTTACTTGACTGAGTGCAACCCATTGTGACCCCGACAGCTCCCAGCCTCCCCAAATTAAAACAAAGATGTTTTGCGCTCTTGTGCCCTACTTCAGCTGTTTTCTTTATTTGTGCCTCAAACATCAGCGTGGCAGCATTTGGAAGAGATTCTCCCTGACTTGTTCCCTGGTCATTTCAGAATGAGGTTTCTCTTGCTCCACTGAATAATTCCTTCTGGCACGCTAAAACCCTCTTTTCCACAAACACCTTCTCTCGCATTTGCCAGTGACAAAACAACAAGAGACTTCAGACAATGAGTGCTGACATTTTCTGCCACAGGGTCCATTAGCACTCTCATGTGTGACTAAATACTGTTTTGGTTATTTTTGCATTCACAGCTCCAAATGTTAGAACGTCTGTACTGAGTAAGGATAAAACAGCACAAAAATTCCAGACTGTGCGGATGACTTAAATGTGCAGTATCATAGCATTTTATTTATGTATGTATTTGCTCTGCTGTGAATCCTGGTGTTGACTTTGAATCTGTAATATTGTTGGCAAACAAAACACACACCTTTTGTTTTTTTTTCACTCATTTTGAGACCATTTTTCAGAAGAATTTTTTTTCTACCAGGAAAAAACTGATAATTTGTTCCCATCCAGTCAATGGAAAATGTCAGATAAACAGCTTAACGACTATATAACGGTATATTTGCACCAACAAGGTGATTCCCAAAGAGTTACTAGCCAAAAAAATGGCTTATCTGGCATTGGTGTGTAGTGTGTCCTTAAAAATAATCAGAAACTGGACAAGTTGAGCATAGAAGTGGCAGACCTTAAAAAAAAGGGACTTCTCTACTGCAGATGAAAGTATCTGAAAATCATATCCTTAAGAAATGGGGAAAAAAACCCAGCAAAGACCTGATGCAGGAATGAACAGAGGCGTCTGGCTCTTCAGTTGACAAATCCACAGTTCCCTGAAGCCTCATCAGAAATGGCCTCGGTGGAAAGGTGGCTGTCAAGAAGGATGCAACAAAAAGAACCAGGCAGAAGTATGTCAAATTACACATTTGGACTGAAATCGGTGGTAACAGGTCTTATAGAGCGATGAATCCAAACACTTCTGTTATATTCTTAGCATATCGCTGTTAAAATGTACGGAGAAGTTCAAGGGAGAAGTAGACGGTAAGCATCCACAGCTATCTGTAAAACATAGAGGACCTGCAGTGTTGGGGATTTTGTCAAGATTGATTGAATTAGGAACACAGAAAAGTACATCAGATTTTGATCTACCGTGCAATACCATCTAAGAAACATTGAATTGGCTTCATTTTTGCAGCATGACGATGATCCCAAACACACTGCCAGTGAAGTAGAAGCATACCTGAATAGAAGAACACACAATGGAACGCCGTCAGTCATGGATTGGCCTCCCCAATCCTTCGGGAATCCTGGAGAACTGTTCCTGGAGGTTACAAGAAAGCTTGCCTCAAAACTTGTTGTTTCTCTAGAGCTTTTTCCCTTTAGCAAAACTAAAGAAATGAGGAATGGCTCAAATCTCTCGATCGATCGATCGATAGATAGATTTTTTTTTTTTCAAAATGGTGGCAAAATATTACAGTGAAATTATACAACGAAGTGTTGCTAACGGTTTTCAGCAAATTAGTTTGTACAAAAGGTCATTGAACCACATTTGAAGCCCAAAAAAAGTTTCATGCTGTACTGAAGGGACACAAAGGCAGAAAGCCTGGTATGACAGGGAGATTCAAGACACCACAACCACAGAAATGGGCATAATGGGACTGACATTCACACAGTGTTCCCACGAAGTCATTTGTAAATGGGGAAAAAAGACACTTTTTTTTTTTTTTATTTCTACATATCGTCAGATGACTTTGCCTTTTCTTTTTTTCTGACACCTTCAAACCTATTTTTAGTAATGTCGCTACCGTCATAGATCAGAACAACTATTTTTGTCCGTATTCATATTAAATGGAACAGTTTCCCAGAGCTACAAAAATAAAACTCGAGTTCTTGTAAGCCATAGTTTAAATTCAGATTACGTTAACGTGATATTGTGGTTATGGTTTAGATTTACTTGCACTAGATGCTTTTCAGATGGTTACTACTGGATTATCTTTACATAGGGGGTGTGGCAAGTGAAATCATTTAGCAGTATGTCATGGCATACCATGGCTCAGTAGATCTGCAATAAGAAATTCCCAGCTGTTGAGTTTTTGAACTAGGACTCAGACTGCTATGTCTTTTGGTGGCAGTTGTAACAGCTGAAAGTAAAAATTACTATTGCTTCTAATCAGCGGTTATAAAACGGCAGAATGTGTGTCCTACTGGATCGTGATCAGCATTAGTCCCCGCTCTGAGGATGAGAGCAAGCTGGACCAGCATTTAAAGCTCCGACTCCTGGAGAATGACAAGTAGCCATCTGGTAATTCTCCTCTTCAGACCTGTACGGTAGCTACGTCCCAAAATAGCATCAAAGGCAAAGAATTGTCTTTTGAAAATGGGCTGTTCTGGAGCTAGACAGATCTCACTTGAATTGTCACTCAGGGGGTCTGATGCAGTTGGACACCGATTCAGTTGCACTCATTTTGTCATTTCAGAGAGGGAAGAGAGGGGAAGCTGCACGCACAAGACAAACAATACAAACAAGTGTGGAGCACTTTTTACAAGTATTAATTGACACACAAGGGAATAGGACTTCTTATCTACTCTTCTTGAAACCAAGTACCGCCTCTGGGATGTTCTGAAGAGTGCTGATGAGGTGTGGGTGTGCTTTTCAAAAAATGTGCTTAACATGGTTTCCAAAGAAATCTGAAGTTGTGACGCCAGCTGAGTCAAGAAACTAATTTTTTAGGACGGTTGTAAGTTGATTTAGGCTAATGATTCTCATTTTCGTGTACTGCTGGCTGCAGGGCCCGAACTTCCATTGTATTTTGAACGTATTGCCTTTTTTAAACAGTAACTTGTCACTATTCATTATCTTTATGGATTATTACAGACATCGGCTCCATCTCCTTAGATTAATTACTATTCTCCAAGTGCATTTAATCAAGAAACAAATTATAACCGCTTTGTAAGAAATACTGTCTATATGGAAGCCATCACGATGGCCTTAGGTTACATCAGTATTCAATGAAACTGAAAACTTTCCTTTGAAAATTATTGCAGTAAATACTCCAGTGACCCTTTTACTTAAGGCAAGCAAGTACAGAAAATTGAGGCAGAAAATGATTCAAATGAGAGAGTGAGCTTGAATGAGAGATGTAGAAGTAGTACTAGGTTGTCTCTAAGCTTTAGAGAGTTTTGTATGAGAGATGATCTCTGGCCTTACTTTGGTTCTTCGGGGGCTTTGCGACAAACAATAACATTAACAATGCAGGAATTTAATGACAGAACTACTTAGATTTTCATTTTAAAATAAACTCTGACCTCTTTCTCTGGTATTTCTTCCTAGTCTCCATTTCCTGTGCCTAATTTATTCTCTTTTCTCCTTAGCTTTTAATTATTAATAAGGCTAGATAATGGTCAGTTCCTCCAATATGCAAAAGTGATATAGTTTTACATGGACAAAGGCTACTGAAAGAGAAAAGTTGGACTTGTGCAATCAAAGGCAAAAAGCTAGAGAGCAGGACACATCTTGCGGCTTTTAAAAGCTTTTGTCAGCGCTGGCAGCTGCTCATCATAAATCTCCTCTGTCCTCTGTTTCTATCCTTTCCCTTGCAAGTATAATATATACTCGGGTCTGAAACAAATTATAGAGCAGCAAAGATTTCAGAACGGACGGGATAGTCTTTGCAGGAATGAGTCAATCCTTGCTATTAAGGAGCATTCATCTTCTCTGTACATGGTGGCAGACACCAACCAAAGTGTGCATTGCTAATGAGAGCGATCTGGCAGACTTCTTCATACTGCACAAGTTAAGATCACTGTGAATATTTAGATCTCAGAAAATAAACCAAATCTCCTGATGTGACCTCGGCACAGAATGGCCATATAGCGGGTTGAGCCAAGTATGCTTTAAAGGTGACCGTTTTCAGCCAGTAGTGTCCAAACTCAAAGAGCTCTGCGTGTGCCATTGTTGAAGTATGTTGGAGCCAGCGAGCGTCTCATTACTCAGCTCTCTGGAACACAAAAACACATCACCATAGGCTGGATGGTTTTCCGACAGACTGCTAATAGCGTTGACGGCTGTTTAAGGAAAGGGTGAAAGTTTCCAAAGTCATTAGCATATGAGTGCCAGTGCCAGTCGTAATGCATGCCACGCCGTAGTAATGATACAGCAATTGCCTACATAGCCAAGATATCCTTAGTAGTGGAGCCTAATTGTTGATGGCTTGATGTGGCCATGCCCCACATGCATTAAAGTATCCTGTCTTTCAAAGGAGCGAACAGATGGTAAGGGCTTAGACATTTTGTGGCCTCGAGGACAGTAGAAAAGAACGGGTCTCTCGGGAGAAACCTACATTTTAACTTCATCGCCTTTTTAGATTTATTTGACCAATGTTATGCACCGGTCTCAAAGGACATTCCACATGCATGAGCGTGTGTGTATGTGTGTGAGCTAACGTGACCTTATCAGCTGCTGTGTTGTCTCGTTAACACACACGCATGCACGAGTGCACACGCGAACAACCGCATGCACTGACTGCATTGCAGAAAGGGCATAGGCCTCTGACAGCAGAAAGCGGATTAGACTGCAAACCAAAGATTCTTAGTGAGTTTAATGGAATAGAGATGAGTGGATGGGAGATTTAAATAAATTAACCTTCAGTGAATCCCTTGAGGCTTGGAGAATGACAGAGGGGGTCTGAGGAGGATTTTTTTTTTTTTTATAAACTTGCTACTGATTTAATGAATAGTCATGACATTATTACAGGGAGCTTGTACTCCTCAATTTGAATGCAAACTTGAGACTGTTTGAAGCACAGCTCAAGTGAGCACCGCAAATATGGGCAAGCGCGTAAATGTATTTCCCTCCCTAAACACTAATAACCTGATCCATTTTTGCCACAGTTTGAGCTCCATATGCCAACTTATTGTTAGTGTTTATTTTGCATGCAGCAATGGGTGATGTTTATAAATGCACTAAGAGATATTCTGGCATCTTTTTAAAATGTCATCACAACATCAGGGAATACATTGACCTTTACTAAACTCCCAGCCATAAGAACATAATTCTTTCTACGTACTTATCACGATATTAACCCTGATTGGTGTCTCTGACATTTACTTAAAGATGCAAAAAGCTGAATATCCTAGATATCATTTTTTAGGAGGATGCTATAATCACTATAGCCAAATTACCGTACATCTTTAAACTGCATTGGCAGTTTAAACTAGTCTTATTTTTGTCTAGTTAGCAAAAAAAGTCTTTTAAATGTCTTTTTTTCTGAGCTATGTTGTTGAAGTGTCATGCATCTCGCTACTACACCCCCAAATCTGTAGGGAATGTAAGTGTAGCGCGCAACCACAAGGTCTGTATGCTGAAACTTTGTCAGCTTCAGCTGTAAAAAAAGGGGCTTTTCTAGAATGTACAGTAAGGTCCCATAGAGCACATATCACACTGACTGTGTACAACCAAGCTGATAGATTACCCAGCGGGGATCTTCTGTCTTAATTTGACAGGTCTCCATGGAAACGGGCGTACATAACAGCATCACGTACAATCTCCAGTTGGTAGAAGCCCCCTTGGGTAACGGTGTCACTGTGGCCTCCATATTCACCGTAATCAATTTTCTGCCAGACTTCCTCCCATCCCGCCTTGAGTTGCTGAAGCTGCGTCAGGCCAGGCTGCTGTCTTAATGGCTTTTAATTGCCTCTGGTTTTACCTGGATGAAGTCTGTCACTCCTGATCAAGAACGTGACTTAAAACACCTCGAGAGTATTCATGGTGATCAACTCATGTGTGCGCACAACACCGAAAACTGACAGAGGAAAACTGGCCCCTCAGGCGTGCGAATCCAAAACAAAACCCAAGTTTTCATTAAAGCTTGAGTTTGGGAAACTTGTCTCGGAGATTACGTGACAATTTGTTTTTGACTGCTGCCGTAGCTCGCTTAAAATATGAACTACTGTGTATTGCGTATGCGACAGACTAATAATATTTTGTTGTTAATATTTTGGGGAAAGGGTGAGAAACATACCCTCGGTTATTAATTTTCTGTCAGAAAACACGGTTGTACATAATGATAATTTGTTTTTCCCACTTTGTGTGAAGTGCTTGTGGTTTTAACTGCTCTTTGTCTTTGCTATAAATACACAGGAAGTGAAAAGCTTCGTTAATGGTCTCTTGAGAATACCACAGCTGCTTGCCATTCTTTGCATCCTTTGCTAAGCCGTATCAGTCAGACACCTTGTTTATTCATATCTTCAGTCAGCTGCCTTTTTAGGAAGCTTGGAGCTCGTGTCCAGCGAGTCCAGAGCCAGAATGTGTCCTGATGGACACACAAGACGGGATATGAATAGAGTAACATCTCATTTTATTGTAGTGTCTGATCTATGCACAAACCCTTTTTAGTGAGTGCTAAGTGAGGTCTTGTGACTGATCACTACCCTTTCAGGTGACTGAAGGTTAATTTGGGATCCTGTTTGCAGACTTGCCAGTTGCCAGCAGAAATGAGACTTATAGCCTGTGACTGTCACATTACTCTGACCCACACTCTGCCAGCTTTGCAGTAAGTGCAGTGAAGCATGATTCAAAATATTACCACAAAGTCACTTTGTGGGCTGCATTATTATATCGATGCTTATGTTGCCTCTTGGTAATGGAGCCTGAACTCTTAGGCCATTCTTATAAAACTTTCATACCTTTTCTACCCTGGCACTTATTATGCACGTGGTCTGCTTCACTAGTGTGTCATCAATATAGACAATATAGTGTTGACTATAGTGCTAAAGCATTTTGTGTATTGATTTTAAAAACTAGTGGCGACAGTATGGCCAAACCTGTCTCACAGTGTTTCTTTAACATTCTGGCAGCTTCACTGTATATCACGGCATTATTAGAAATGGTTTTTATTATTATATTCAGTTAAAATAGTTGAATGTCAAACAATGCAATGCCATCATTAAAAACTTTCCAGCAAAGAACAAAGACATAGAGAATCATTTAGTTATCCAGCAACGTTGCATTTGTGTTCCAGGTTTCTTAAATGTGAATGTGTGGTTTCAGTGGAGCTCGAGCCCATCACAGCTGTTATAGGGCAATCGTTTTGGTACATCCTGGACAGGTTGCCAGTCGGATCAACACTAATAGCTAGTTCAGAATCACCAGTTAACCTAACCCCATGAATACCTTTGAAGTGTGGGGTGAAGCTCACAATGACATAGGGAGAACATGCAGTTTCCATACAGGACCTTGTAGCTGTGACCTCTTTCCAAACTGTGACGCCAACTTGGAATTTTGTTTAAACAAAACGAAACCAAAAAAATGACCATTTGGTGTCCTGTGATGAACTGACAACCTCTACAGTGTGTACACCGCTGGCTGTCTGAATAGAGCTGCCCGAGCCTGCCTCTCCTCAGTTGCCTCCACCAAGTCTTCTGGGGATGACACCAAGGTGTTAAGAGTAATGTCTGTAATATCTGCAGTATGTGCCATCCAGGAGGCATTCCACCTTAGCTGGGTTCTTTTGAAATAGCCAAAAAAATAAGAAAGAAGTCTTGGTTTTGCTTCCAGTGGGGCAACTGCTCTGGGTTTCCCCCTTGCTTCTCACCACAGCTGGGTATCATGAATATGTTTTCTTTTTTTAGAGCATTAGGTCTGTCGGATGCATCCAACTGTGAGCTCACAAACTTGCAAAACGGAAGCAGTGTATGGGGAAGGTGTTTTTCTTGTTTCGTTGACTAAAGTGCATGAATCTGCTCCATCTCAACAAGACAGAAAAACACACAGATCTTTATGCAGCATTTCCTCTTCTGGCTTTTTTTGTGATGTTCAGGATTAAAAGTTGTTTTTCACCTGATCTGATAGGCGAATGTGCTCAGCCACTTTAAACGTCCGATGCAAATCAGTGGAGCTGAAAGACGCTTTGTTGACAGTTCGGGTTTAGTAATGCAGTGGATTAGTCAGAGAAGCTGATTTATTTCTGAGGTTGGGACTGTGTTAATGGAATGTGCCACCGTCTTGCCCTTTGCCTTGTTCAGATGGATGAATGCCCAATAATCTACATGGTCTCTGTATTTTCTCTGCTCTAGTTTAAAGACTCCGCTGCTTAGGTCGTCCCCGCACTAATGCCCATCCTCGCAGTGGTGCGCTGATGCACATTTCCTTATGCTCTGCATTATTCATATCCACCAATTGGTTTATTAGCTGATATTTGTTAGATTAAAGGCTACAAGAGAGTTATGCAAACGTGTTAGGAAGAAAATCATTACAGCTCAGTGCGCTGTCTTGTACTTGAAAGCTCATAGGTTCAATTTCCATAGCTCCCAATGACTTATGAAGTGTGATACAACTAGATGTAAGATACAACTTGTTTTCAACAGTGTCAAATTAAAAAATAGGGCATTTGTGAAATAAATAGTCTTATCTAATCTAATTTCCTAAATTCCTTAATTTGTATAACCATTAGTCTAAAATCTCAAAGCTGATCAGTGTACTAAAAGAAAATGAGTAAAGCAGGCTAAACGTGGGATTTTGGATCACATTTCATAGATTGTGAGGTAAATTATGTGTGAGTTTAATGAGCAGTTATTGTTGTAACTGCTTGGATCCAGCTTGGTTACTTCCATGTTTTGTTTTTGTGTTGTTGACCTGGCTCAACTTTAAAATAATCAGCAGAAACTGGCTCGCATTCTCCCAAGAAACTCACAATGTAGACGCACTACCTTGTTTCAATTCCAAGGCAGTTCAATGGTGTTTTAATGAGCCACTGACTTTCACTGTGCATTCTAATGGTCCTGTGCTTTCCTGGCTCACTGTACCATTAATGGTGCATGTTGTTAATTCATTCTTGTTGGACGAGCAGCCCAGACTCATTTGTGATATTTCTTTTGTATTCCGTTCTGAGGCTCGAAGTCTCTGTTTCATTTCCTCGGTTTACTCTGCAGCCCTGCTGTCCATCTCCTCCCACCCTCCTGGCATTTATTTTCTTCTCCCTCTGGGGAGTGATTCTCCCCGACATCGCTACACGCCCTGGCCAGATGTTGAAACTTAAATACGCCATTCATCAGCCCACAGACTCAAGTAGGAGTATAGACAGGGGCGATGACCCTGGAAAGACATTGTTAGTATACAAAGCTCACACACTCACCGCCTTTACTCATAAATTCTCTTCCCACCCTGCACATTTAAACCAAGACATTTCTGGTGTGAGTAACTGTCCAATTTCTGGTTCTGAAAAAGGCCTCTTGAGAGCTTAAACTTCAAAAACAAGATTCTAGTGTGTGATTAGAAATGAAGATTTGCAGCCAAAATCTTTTTCATTGAGGCCGATTTATTGTGTCCATTATTTTCTCTGCAGTTAATTCCAGAGTAATGGTATCATTCAAGAGCCAGATAAGTTACTGAACTTGGTTTAAAAACATAAAATTTAAGTCCTTGGAGCCTTCTGTCATGAACTCTAGATCAAATAAAATCAACAATTTGAGTGCCACAGATTTGCCTGTGTTCAAGTCCTTTTTTTCCGTTTAGGAACAAATCTTGTAAAATTGTTGGAGAAGCTCACCACTGTGAGCTAAAGTGACGCTCTTTCCTTCATCTGGAACGGCAGTAACACTGTAACCACTGAAGCTTAGTGGTCAGTGTTCAGTGCTGCTTCACTTTTTCCATAACTACTCTTTGCCTTTCGCTTGGGAACTCACAAGCGCATGACTAAAAGTCTCATCTCTTCAGATGTAAACTGTTGCTGTTTATTGGTGACAGAGTTAACATTGGCAGAGGAATGCATTTATTTCGCTCTCTGGACGGTCATCTTTAAAGACGTGACAGATGGATGTTGAATAGAGATTGACTTAAGAGGGTTCTGTGCGTGCGTGCACTACTCAGACCGACTGTGCAGAAAATACCAATGCCTAAATCTGAGAAATCGCCCATGCACAGATTTAAAGTATTTTAAGGCCTCGTTTCAGGTTTTATTGCTGGAATTGCAAGCATGGCATTAACTTTCTAACAGACTTTATCCTATGTTTTTTTTTTTTTTTTTCTGGGGTTTTTTTGTTTTTGTTTTTGTTTGTTTGTATGTTTGTTTTTAACTGATTGTTTATGTAACAGAATGGGAGTTTGCAGTATTCTCCTTTTTAAAGTGAGGCTTGATCTATCTCAGTTTTTCTTTGTCAGTTGCTAGTCACATAAAAGCTACTGGTCAATCTTGTTGTTGACAGATTATAGCCATGAAAGGTTGAGACACAGTTGACAAAGGTATCAGTAACCTCATTAGCTGTATAAGCCTTAATTAAACCACTACTTCAAAGCTGCATCATTAGAGCATCACCCTGAAGTCTTGAGTATTTGATGGGCTAAAAAACAAGGCTACAACAGTTTCAGTGCACAATTTAAAAAATAAAAAATGAATGTCTATAGCTACTTCTGAGTTTGATACAAACTGATTAGTGTCTCTCAGACCTGTAATAGAGCCACAGTAAAGTGGGGTTTCTGCTCTGTTTTGCCATGGAGGGAAAACAAATCTGAGCACAAAGAAGTGTCATGAATTTTTCATGAATTAAGACGGAGTCTCTCCAGGACCCCGCTCTGAATTATGAACTAATGCTGCCCTTAAAGAGCGCAGAATAAGTGATACATTCATTAGGACTTGGGGGGGGGGGAGGAATCTCATAATAATTTAGTGATAAATACAGATTCATTCAAGTGTTCTTACTGTCTCGTATGATCGAAATAAAGATGCTAAGGAAAAAGCTGTCTTCACCACACTGTCTTATTTTTACTATTAGGTTGTGGCCTTGTTAAAACTGACCTTGATTAGAAGAGAAGGAAGCATTGCACATGCCCGTCTGCCCAGACAAGCACAAAATATTGATTCATATGTCAGGCATCCAGTGTATCGTTGTCTATTTTTGCCTGCAAGTGAGCAACTGAAACGAAGACCTAGAAAATAAAATCCCATATTAGTTTTGTTTTCTTAAAGAGCGAGCACATTTTAATTAACAGCAATATAAAACCATAAACCTTGGCTATTGGAATCTCAGCAGAAATACTAATTTATCAGTGTAGCCCAGTTGGCTTTCTAGATTGCTGTACCAATGAGAATGGGTTTTATCAGCCTGATTAGGGTTAATTAATTTAAGTGTTATTCCATCTGCTATTGACTGTAGCAATGGTCTAAACTGATTACATTTAAAAATATATTTTACAACTTTTAACATGTAAACGGTTGGAGTCCAGTGTGACTCGAAGATAGTTGAACTTGTTTTGCAGTGTCAGGCCCAAACACTTTATATATGTCGTCCACTTTTTTGTAATCTCATTTATCTCACATCATTTTAAATAAACGAAGAGTCGTTAATTAATTGAATATATTGTGGCATTTTGTTTTTGTCTGTTTTGCAGGACTCAACGCTTTGCCTTTTGATCCAGCAGCCAACAACGACCCTCTTCAGTTCAACGGTTCCAGCGGACAGCTGGTGACCGACTGTCCTCCCTTGGAAAACACTGCAGAAAACAGCAAGAAGAGGAAGAGAGCCAGCCTTCCTCCAGGTACTAACAGCAGCTACCTCACAAGTTTTGCACCACTGCTGCAGGATTGCTCTATGGTCTCAAATCCTCATTTTGCCCTCAGCCATGTCAAATTTCTAAATGCAAGAGTTTGTAACCTCAAATGGAGAATACCCCCCTTCACTTAGGAGTGCTTTGATACAACAGTTATATTTCTTACCTTTCTCCCCTCCGTCTTCCTCTACCAACATCAAATAAGTGCAATGTGAATTGTTGCATAATCCTATTATTTGGCGGCAGTATGGAAAAGAGTAGCTTAGTTCAGTCTTTGTTGTTTTCGATTACCTTGCCATGTCCTCAGGCTCTGGTTGTCAGGCCTGTTTGGAGGTCAGGCAGCTGCAGCAGAAAAAAAAAAAATGCTCCGGTGAGATTGTGTGTACGCGCCTGACTGTCTGTTACCGTGCCAACACAGGCTGCCAATCACAGCTCCAACACAGCTTCAGTTTTCTCACACAAACACTGACCACAGGGAGGGACACACTGAGAAAAGTGCATACGCGTGCATGCGTTTATGTGAGGATGTGCTATAATTAAACAGTAATTTGAGTAAGTGTTGGTGTTTGCCTGGTAATGTGTCAAATTAAAAAAGGACTTTCTAATTAAAGAATTAAAGAAGTACTGACTAATTAATTGCTTTGTAAGTAATAGAACAAAAAGGCCCTTAAGACAGAGAGGTGTTGTTCTGTGAGCTCTGCTTTCGTGGCAATGCTAATTAATACTTCACATTAGCGCAGTCTTAATCGACTCTTCATCTTTTCCTCACATCTTCACATGAACGAGTCCATGACTTGATGGCAATTTAATTTTAATTCGCTGACCACGCTAAACTCTAATTGGGCAATGCATCTTAGATGATTGTAGAAGGGCGGGGTGGGTGTGGGGGGTAGTGAAATTGACACCACATGTTGACATGTGGGGGAAATAAAAGAAGGTAGCGATCGGTAAAAAGCCTTAAATTAGAAAATGCACCAATTACCAAAAAACAATGCTTTGTATTATTGCAGGAGTTTGTTCAAAACTTATAAGAGACGTTGGCTTAATACAACTTTTCAATTAAGAAAAAAATGTCTCCACTGTGTTACAAACCTCCTAAAATGAATCTATACAGATAAGTTTATGAAGAGAACATGATGTGCAAATGTAAACAAACATGGAGCTTTTTCTTTTGTTAGATTCCAGTTTCTTCATGATCAATGAGCTCTCACTTGTTAGATTTCCCACAACAGCAGTGAGAACCAAGTATCCTACGGTCATAATGTCATTAGTTTAATGTGAAATCACTCTGTCAGTATGACCGTGCATTCACAGCAGAAGCCGAGAATATTTAATGCGTTGTTCTGCTGTCATATTTAAGTCACATTAGACGAGGCAGAAACGTTCAGTATATTCAAAAAGTGCTCAGAGCAACAGTGGTAACAGTGTATAGTTATAGTTTTACGGTTACAGTATTTTGGCTCTGTGTAACTTGGTAATTCTGCACAAAGTTATTTATATTATTATATTTATATTTGCCATTCTCTGAGAACTTGGTTTCTCCAGTATTACATAATACAAGGATGTGATCTTATACAGCCTGGGAACTCAACAGCAAGTGGCCTCAAGGGGCAATGGACAGTTTTTCAGAGCTTCCAGTGTAACCAGAGGATATCCTGGTCGAGAATTTCTATTTCTGCCTGTCAAAAAAGCAAAAGGAGATTTATTTATTTTTCTCATCCAGCTGAAGGACCCATGAGCTGATGTGGTGGTAAGGCATCCATCATCCCTCCATCCAACGCTCTACAGTTCGCAAGAATCATAAGAATAAGCCTTATTCTCCCACATGGGAGATTTGTCTTGGGTAAACGGTGCTACACATAGCTGGATTTGCATAAATAAATCACCGCTTTTCCTACAGCATTCGTCCGATTTTTTTATTTATTAATTTTTTTTCTTTGTGAAAGTCACCTGATGAATCTTCCTTCAAATTGTAACCAGGGTTAAGATCGTATAAAATGGAAAAGTGGCTGTTATTTTACGTGTGGATGTCCATTTTCATAGGAATCTCAATTATTTTTAGAGTCTTGGTCAGATTTTCTGCAATGAGATACTAATTTGTTTCGGATATAACACTTGCAAGCTTCCTTGACTCCTCTCTGGACTTAAATCCTCATTATTTTGTGCAGTACAGTCAAGCAGTGACAACAGAACTTGACACTTTCTTTCTGTACTTGACACATTACAATAATCTGTGAGTTGCAATGGATCATTAGCTACTTTGTCATTCTCTAACCACAGGTTGCTCAAACATAGTCTATTTTTGGAGATTTGATCTCGTATATTACAGTAATACTCAGTAATAACTGTTAATCATCAAAAGAACAGTTCTTAGAAATCACGAGTGTGCGTAAATTTCAGATTGTAAATAATATAGAGGACTGATCGTATTGCTATATACCTTTTACCAGTTTTTGCCATATTAAGTTACCTGCTGAAGCATTATTGCAGCACCGCACTAACATTGTACAGGAGCAGCCCACATTGTGTTGAAATTCCCAGTAATTCTTTTTTATGATCTGTCATTTACTTGGTGATATAGAGGAGCACTGGTTACCTCTTATGTTTGACCTCATCCCATTGTCTAACCTGTATTGACACTTCTTCATTGACTTTAAGTGTAGGGGTCTTTGCATTGGAAGTGTCTTAGGTTGGTGTCTCTCACTGAAAAAGACCCATTCAGTGTCAGACTGTCTTTAACTAGTTTCTTCTTCTTCTCTTGACTTTTAACGTGATTCTGTTGGACTACATTGAGTCCAAACTGACAAATCACAAATCTAGCTGCCCCATGTGCTATTTCCAGAATTAAATTGGCTACAAATTAGCTTTGACTTGGCGTGGTATGACCTGAGAGTCTGTTATTTCTGCCTTCTTGGTTGGAGCCCTTGCAGGACTAGCAGGTAAATGGTGGCCTAGAGCAGATGGAGCTGTGAATTTATCGGCTTCTAGGGTTGGATTCTGTCTGGCTTTTGATTGTCTTCACCTGGTCAGGTCCTTGAGCCCTCTGAAGCACTGTGACTCATTAACAGCTGTATTGACTGAGTCTTGTTCAGGAACTCAAATAGAAAGAGTTTTCTCATTACATGTACAATTCTTGGTACTCTAGTGGCATTATAAAGCAGCCCCCTCAAATGTTACACAGCAGAATTGTCTTTCACTAACTGATGTAAAATTTAGGGAATTAACAAATGAACTAACTGACATGAGAAGTTGAAGTCATCACAGATTTGATGGCTTGCTTTGGAAAGATTTCATTTTTTCTGATGACATTTCTTTAAATCTTTGAATTGCCACTCTAAGCAGACAGACACATAGGGGATGGAGCACTCCTCTCTTGTAAACAGTCAAAAAGTAACATTTGAAATTGAATTGATGTTCTGTGGACTCGGCCTTAAAATAGACACAGTTTGTCAGAGTCACTTCTCTCTCTGACTCGATGTGACTAACTCCATGTTTTTATTTACTTCAGTATGAAAAAGTTCCAGAGAAATTAAGTTCAGTGAACATCATATCACTTGGGAGGTCATTACCAGTTGGTTATTACTAAAAAGAGATTATTGTTGAGCTTCTCTGTGCCCAGTAAAATTTTGTTATACTTTATTTAGTTTTTAAATGAAACACTAACGCACTTTTTCCCCAGCGACCATTCCCTCTATAGTTCGACTACGCACTCAGCCACCATGTTTGCTCTTTATTTTCTTAGTCTTCTCTGTTTATGTGCACCCACTCTGTGCGTGTGCCTGTCTTTTAACCATCCATAATAAGTGGTGCCTTAGGGTTAGCAGGCGCACTGCACGGATCTTCCCTATACTGTTTGTTATCAGTTTTGCAACACAGCCAGAGATGCCCATTTCCCCTCAAGTCCTGCTGTGTTTAAGCTGCAGGTGGTGAAGAGAATGAGATTTTTAAAATGATGCTGCTCCTGTAGTGGAGCAGTTTTACCCTTTATAATGAATATAAATATCAGTGTAGTAGCAACTGCACATGCTGCATTGAATTATGTCGTGCCTGTTGCTCATGTTAATGTAATAGTAATGATAATCAGAATTTGTGGAGCAGTTTCCAAAACAGTTTTGTGTGATTTAAAGAGAGCCAAAGTTAAAGGCATTCTAATACTTTGTGATGTCAAACTAAAACTGAGTTACCAAAAAACCGAACAGGTGAAGGGGAAGATGGAAATCAATTTTATTTTTTAAGGTATTTCTGTTTAAGACTGACTGTCATTTTTCAGGCCTTAAAATGAGGGTTTCCTCTGCTGTGGGCAGGCCCTGTCAACTAATGAGGTGTGATTTCAATCGCAGCGCTGTGCCTCCAGCACTTAACTAACATTCTTGATCTCATGCAGTCTACAGTGTGTTAGTGAGAGTTAACACAATGCTAAGAAACACTCCTACTTAAAGGACTTTAAATTAAATGTGTTTTCATGGAACCCAAATATGTCTGACATGAGGACAAACTCGTAAAGAAAGGACTATTTGGATTGGCGAGTTTAGTTAGCATAGTTTGACATCTGTATGTCCACTGCAAGCAGTGTGTCTGCTCATTGCAGTAACAAATAACTTTGTGTGGAAAACGCTCTTTGAAGGAGAACACTTACCCTTTGGCTGATTGGGTTTCAAGCACCCTTGTAACAAGGTTGTTTGACTGGGAAAAATATTGAAGTGATCAGAGGGGAGGTATATTTTCAAACCTAAGGCCATGTGTGTGATTTTTATCCGAAGCATTTCCAATGCTTAGATTAAAGAAATGCCCCCATGAGTGTTTTTCTTTTTATTGGTTTTTTTTTTTCATTGCATGAAAATCAATTAATTAAATTTCAACACGAATGCCATTTCACTAGCATTGTTTTAGCCAATAAAAGAACTGTGCTCTAACCGATCCAATCACGTATGCATTAACCTTTAGTGAGAAAGGAATTGAATAGAATCTATTGATTCTGCAGGAAAAAGGTTAATGTCATTTAGCCAAGGAAAATAAAAATACATGCTGCGCAGGTAGGTAGTGGTAACAATTGTCAGACAGCTTCTGCGTCATAGTCTGAAATATAGCAGCAAAATTATATGGACAGTATATATTATTGTATCCTAGTGGGATGTTATTAATGTTAAAAATGTTATTAAATATATGTAGGTCTGACTTCTTTCTGTTAAACATGTATCCCACCTTTCTTTTATAGAGAGAACTTTATTACATATATTAAATATTCGACATGTGCAGATTTATCTATACAATCTTGCATCCTAACAACCATCAAATGGCTCAGCAAGTTTTCATATATACTATTTATACAACTACTGTTTGGAGAGGTTTCTCAGTTTCTGTGCCTCGCTGTATTCAGTCTTCAGTCTCCTTGAGCCTTAAGCTGAAATCGTACCTTTTGATGTATGCATATCCACACGGATCTATCTGATGTAAAATGCATCACCTGCCCGTGTCCACAAAGGTTTGGACGCCCATATATGTATGAATCTATGTCCCACTGTTAATGCATGCAGACAGGAAGCTCAATATAAGTAGGAGTGCTTTGTAGCTTCCTGAGCCACCAAAGTGTTAGCTACAATAAAGATATGTTAAAACACAGATTTATTTTTTCCTGTGGAAGCAGGTGCATCTCTCTCATGTTGCTGAAGCTTGTCTAGTCAGTAAAAATAGAAACAAAAAAAATGAAGGTGTCCGAGCTAGAACGGTAAACCTAGCTCATCTCGTCATCTGTCAAGGCGCTGCGCTGGCCAAAAACATGCCTGGACTCGACTGCTTAACATAATGTGACGGATGTATTTGTGCTACGTAGTTTTGCAACCACAGTGATTTAAGTTTTGAAATCCTGACGAAGAACAAACCATTGCACAGCACTTTATTTTTGCCTCTGATAAACAGCTGAGCGCTATAAAGGAGAGTAGTGTTGACTAACCCGATGTCGTAACGGTTTTTTGTCATACCATTTAGCCAGTACAAAGTCTGAGCGTGTAGTTCACACCCTGTCTTCTACTGTGGCCTGCTCGTGATAAATGGTTTCCACTCTGGCTGTGTGGAGCTCCAAAACACCAGAAATAAACTTCCGTTCAGTAAGCTGAATGTTGAAAAGTGCTTTGTAATAGTTTTGAGAACTACAGGCAGTAGTATGCCTTTTTGTGGCCCTTTTTGGTTGTCACATGGGAGGGTAATGGATTTGAGTATAAAAGATGTAATGTGATGTCACTGACCCACCAGTGGTAGGCAAAGGGTCTATTGGAAAGTAAATTCTGTAATGGGCTACTCAAGCTGTCGTGGATGACAGTCCATTGAGATATATGACTATGTCATTGTCCTGTAGAGGTGTATGTGTGCGGGTAAGCTGACTTGCATGGCGCGTGCTGAGGTGGGGGGAGATCTGCAGCGGGATGTCAGTCTTTGTGATGCCAAGGCCACACAGAAGATTTAGAGTGATGCTGATGGACTGGAGACACTAATGACAGATTGATGTTAAAAAGAACTCATTAAGAGATTAGCAGGATGCATGCAGCCATGCAGGGGAATTAAAGTGTAATGACTTTCTGAGTTCTGAAGTGACTGTTCTAGATTGAGCAGCTGCAAGTTTCTGAAGACAGATACTCTACGCACAATGTCTACAGAGTATATGTGTTTTAACTCCAGGAGAGAATAGTGATTGAAATGCATGTTCAGCTCCTTATTCTTCTGGGACTCTTCTATTTCACTTGCAAAATAACAGTTTAGTTATCTCTACTCCTGCTGAGGGAAAGACGGAGAGTGCCATTGTGTCACTGTGAACAGTGTGTTCTTGCACAGTTATGTCAAGCAGCTTTTAGTATTTAGGAAACTGTTAATTACAGCAGTTCCAACAAAAAGACCACGTATACAAAGCGTCTGATCCAGGTAAACGTGCAGTTTCTAGATCTATTCCACTGATGATCGTTGAGCAAGAAGATTAAATTGATGTTTGTCCTCCTTTTTCCTTTTCCCATTTGTCATCCTTATATTTTTTTAATCATGCTGTCTTGCTCCCTGCCACTTTTCTTTCAGCTGCAGTGGTCAGGGATTTAGTGCCATTTCACCCCATCTTGCAAAGCCTGCAAACATGAGACCTAAATAATTCAGTGCCAGCAGGCGCTCAGCTCTGACGTGTCTCTAGACTTGCACTAAAGTTAATGGTAAAGCCTTAAGCAAGGTTCAAGCTCTGAAAGTATAAAAACAGAAATATTCATTTGGCTGTCATTTTTGTTCATGGTCAAAGCAAAAAACAAAACAAAACCCAAAAACCTGCATTGCTTTGCAAATGGTCCTCTCGGTGTTATAATTCGTGCAGTGTAACAAGAAAGGTGAACAATTAGTTGCTTCTTCATGCCTCAGCCTCGGGGAAATGACCAAATAAGTTTTATTTTGGGGCATTTTCCCATCCTTATAATTAGTCTTTTCTAAATTGATTTCTAATCAGCACATGCCCTGCAGGCTTAAATTTTAGAGTTTAGCAGTGAGCTACCTACAGCCCATAAAATGCTCAGTGTTCATTTTGGTATAAACTTTGATAAACAGTTAATTGATACAGAGAGAATATTTGATTTGGGAGTATTATTGCATAAAAACAACATAATGCTTTATCCAACATGCTAAATGCATTGGTTCTCCTAAAGCTGGAATAGACAGCATTTATTGGCAACACTTGACAATAAACCCAAAACATTTTCGTCATTATTTTGAGAAAGAACTACGCTTCTTCTTCTCCAGTTGGCTCTATTTTTAGGATTTAAAAAAATCTAGGCCATGACAGAAAACGTTGGCCAGTAACAGGTATTTTCAGATCTCGGCAGAGACGTACTATAAATTAGCATAATAAGCTGCAGCAAGATACATGCTTTTATAGACCGTAAGCTACAACAGTAAGGTGGTTAATGGATTCTCCAATTAACAGGCAAGTTATTTTCCCCCAAACTCAATACACTAAAAAATATATGCTTCTCTTGAATTTCATGCCAGCAACATGTTTCTAAAACAGGGACAGGCGCATCAAGACGCTGGAAAACCAATTATTTTGCAACAGGTCAGCAGTGTGATTGGGATGTTCTTTTATTTTTTATACTCATAGCGACAGTCTGTCACAAGTAAGGATGGGCTTTCGTAAGCAGCACAGAAGGAATTCATGGGCACACAGTTGCGCAGTTTAAGAAGTGTTTTTTAACATGTGACTGCAAACAGTGTGAAGACCTCATCATCTACAGTAAATAAATGAGGGCGTTGTGATGGTGCGCTGCCACCTTACTGCAAGAACATTCTTGTTTTGAATCTACCACATGGCTGCAGCCTTTCTGAGTGGAGTTGCTGGAAATGTGAGTTTTTCTGCATACTCTGGCTTCCTCCCAGAGTCCAGCGATATACACATGAGGTTAATTGGTGATTCTTAATTGGCCAGCAATTAGTCTGAGAGCAAATAATTGACTGTGTCTTTGTTAGCCCTGTGATAGACTGTCGACCTGTCCAGGGTGTACCCTGCCTCTCTCCTTATAACAGCTGACATAGGCTACATCCCCCGGTGACCCTGAATTGGATAAGCAATTAAAAATATGGACTACACATTAAAACATTATGAAATTTGGGGAATTTTGAAAAAAAAACAAAAACTTATGTGTACAAGGGCTGACTACCAATAATGAATAGCCATAATCTTCATCCATTAAAAACGTCTTTGTTGGAAATCGTTGCGTGGGCTCAGATGCTCTCCTGAAACTGATTCGGTGAACACAGTTCAGAGCTACATCCACAAATTAGAACTTTATCTTGTAAAGAAAAGACTCCCATGAAACAAAATCCAGAAACACTGCTCATTTTTCTGAGTATGAAAGCATTTTAGAAGTGAAGCTGAAAACTGTCCTCGAGTGTTTTCAGCACACAGTTCAAAAGCCTGCATCCATGACATTCATAGGGCTGCATTAGTGCACATGACATGTGTAAACTGAACATCCGTCAGGGTTCTGTTAACGTTATATATACATATAAAGGTTTGGGAGGAAAATATGCTGCCATCAAGATGATGTCTTTTTCAGCTTAAGCATTGCTTATTTTAGCAAGATGATGGCAAATTATATATTTTAAATTATTTACACTATGACGGCCATAAAATAAAATGGTCTTGGTGCTAAACTGCCATGCATGTATCCCGTACCGATCCATTCTCTTAACCCTTTTCCAACCCAGGTCACTGGAGAACTTTCATGGACACTGGAACAAGAAGCATACACCTTGGCACCTTAGAACATGTGGAATAATAATACAGAAAGCCTGTACGTTCTCTTTGATTTAGAACATTTAGTATATTTTACCATTTAGCATAATACAGACTTTAAATTACAAAGCTGCTTGCGTCAGTGTCCCGACCGTTTTGAAAAGAGGGTTGTACATCTCCAGAAGAGGGCTGTAATCTACCCAGCACTTCCTCTGTATCTCAGCCCTCCAACCCCCATCCTCAATTTAGTTGAAATAGAAGCTGCCATTTCCTCCTGTTGAGTGCATGTTTCTCTAACAGAGAGGGCTGGCCTGAGATTCAAAGGCTCAGATGGTTCAATTACAAATGTAAAGGCAATTGAGAGGTTTTATCTAGAGTGTTTTTCATGAAGCCACCAGCGATTGTCAGATCTCTACATGTCTGAGATTGCTTAAAACACCAAAGAATAACTGCTCTCTCAGAAAGGTCGGATTACTAGATGAATTATTTATGCTGTCCATGTGGATGAGGTTTGTTTCTATTACAGCTGAACCAAAATTGCTTTACACAATCCTTTGGTGTTTTTTTTTAACTCTTTTAAATGGTACCAGAAGACTGTTGAACACACAGACCAGTGTTCCTTCACCACATAATCGGAGATGAACATGATACAGGAAGTGGTATGTTTGGCTCATACATTCAGAGCTTGAGTTTCTTGGGAACCTAAGCAAAACAAGAAGGGGCGCAAACAGTTTGGACACGTCATAGTTTTCCTTGTTGTCTCGTTGCCTCCGTGTGAATGAAACTCTCCCCGTTTTAACCGGTATTGTGCTCACAGCAGCATGTTCATCACAGACGCCCCACAGCTCCACTTCTCTTCTATTAATGCCCCGCCTCGCCTCGCCTTTCGCCCATTCCTTCTCTCCTTCGTCTTTTTCCCCTCTAAGCCTGAAGCCAGTTTAACTCAGCCACACCAGCTGCCTCTTACTGCCTGACATTATTGCCTCTTCTTCGCCATCCTGCCACCATCTTTCGAGAGAGTGGTTCAGAAGTAATACTAAAAAAAGAAAGATGAGTAATTAATCAATTATAAATTAGCCTAATTTATTTGACTAAATGTGAGCTGTCATCTGACTCTTAGATTCATAACAGCATGTAGGTTGTGTATGCTTCTCTAATTTGAGATTCAGGTAACGTGACGAATTTCTTATGCATTTGCTCGGCTAGAAAGGGACCTCTTTGCACCTGAATCTTAGCAAATATCAGAGCATTTTAAAAATATAATTTAGACTGCGAAGGACTGACAGTTTGGTTGACGAGAGGCCGACAAACCGATGGTCACCAAGCCAATGAAACTAGATCAATCACCCATTCACACAACAGCTGGATCAGCTGTTTTCATAAGTTGCTTGTGACTGGCAGAAACAAATTGGTATTTTATATTCATTACAGTTGTAAACACAAGCTTTACAGCTGAAGTGTGGCCTTTTCAGGCTAACGCTAATAAAACATCTTTGTCCAAAACAAAAATTCCCAGCGGTGAATCATTTGCTCAGTTACTGTTCCACAGAGCACAGATGCTTATTATTGAGTTATCTTGGATTATCGGATTTATTTGATTCATAGCTTGTGGTATAGCAGGAAAAAACAGGTCAGCTAGATCGCAGAATATAATAAGACACATGAGGTTTACGGCATATTTAGGATTCTTTTGTTGTTTTTGTGTTTATCTAAACATTGGTTCAAAATCTAAAGACAATCAGTTCACCGCTAATTTATTTTCTATTCAGTTGTTTTCTTCAGTACTCATGAACATGAGTTGTGTACTCCGTCATCCTTGCAGCTTCATCACAAGGCCTGTTCAGCGATACGCATAAAGTGCCACCCATCTGTTATTATTGCATGATTGTACCAGTGTGCGCACAGCCTAGAAATAGGTATTGATGTCAGAGCTTTTCAGTAGTGAAGTAGTCTATCTGAAAGACATTTCAGGTGCAGACAACATAGTACAACATCAGAGAGAAGATATCCAAAGCAGGATTACTTTTTGACAGACAGTCCAGGGTCTTTCTCTTTTTTTGTTACGTTTGAGCAAAGTCTGAAAAACAAAAATGTCACGGGAGAGCTGCACTGTGGCTGATCACGTGCTCGGACTCCTTTGAAGAAACACGTACAGCATGTAAGTAAGCAAAGAAAAAAACCTTTACACTACCCTTCTTCTCAAGGGATACGCAGTGTGCTTCAAAAAAAAGTAAAGAAAACAAGTGTCTACATGAGGGTGCGTGTGTTTAGACCAAGAACAGATTCATGCAATAGATTCAGAAAGAATCAAATCGTTTCTACTTTAGTGAGGTAGATTTAATTGAAATTTTATACAATCGCACTCACTCAACACTCAAGCCCCTATAATAATTGAGTAAAGCTGCAATTACAGAAGTATTTGCAAATTTATTGAACTTCTTTTTCTCTTTTGAAAGCTAAATTTCTACTTGTGAAGTGATCTTTATTCATTTATCCGTCACCTTTTCCAATTTCTAAAAGACACCGGTCTTGCTGCTCTCTAGCAACAACTGGCAACACGAGCTCAAGATTACATCATGCAGGTACCTTTGGTCTGCAGTTTGAAAAGCCTGATGGATCAGAAGAAAGTCTGCTAAAATTCTGGATGTGTCTCTTTTCTGTTTCTCTCACAAAGTCTCCCAGACATCTAAGAGGGGCAGATATACTCTGCACTTTCAACATCTTATCATAAGCAACCCCCTTCCTTAACAATGACTTTCTCTGCCCAGGGTTTCGCTGCTGCTTTTCCCTTTCCTTCTTTCACTACATCCCATATTCCTCTCCTAGTACGTGGAGGCGATAATCCTCTGGGTGGATGATTTAGATGATATGCTAAGGAGTTCATAAGCTTGTCTTTACCTGCATATATTTTGTACTGTGTGCGTGGGTTGTGCATGCTCAATCTGTACTGTATATTTAAACAAGACTTTCATTTTCATATTGGAAATGTGGCCAATTTATATTCTTAATCCAATTATATGAGAAAAACATGGTTGTTGTCTGACTAGAGTTTCACAGATTGCATGTTGTGATCAAACCTTTGTTTTTGAAGTGTCACTTCTCATATGCGTTCTGGAAGCTGTAGGGTTATTGCAGCATGATGATGATTGTATCAACGCAGCATTGGCTTTATTAACACTCTTTTGACGTTCTCTTCCTTGGCCTGACTTCCCCCTCAGGTAGGGAGTGAATAGGTTTAATCTAAAGTCAGCATGCCAGATGATTAGTGTTGTTAAATCCCAAACTATGTTGTAATGGCATTGACCGGAAACGCGTTTTGAGTCAAAGCCACTGGAAGGGAAGCTCCCCTTTTTACATTTGCCAAGTGTGTCCACTCCTCCATCATACCTTCCTTCCTTTATCTTTTTCTCTGTTGACAGTTTCCTGCAGGTGCAATGAGACTTGATTATTAGAACGTTTCCTTTTGTCTAACTAAAAAGTAGAGTTTCAAGTGGCTGAAGGAGATGTGGAGACACTGCATGCACACGGTCAAAATGACGTGATTTCAGATAAAGAAACGTCAGCTGTATTCTCTTCACGACGAGTTTGTTGGAACCTCATCCAAAACTGGTTCTTTAAAAAATATACAAGCATGAAAACATGACCTGATAGAAAAAGTTGGTTCACTGCAGACAGAAACACGGTTTGTCCTTGCTTTCCTTTTAAACCTTTCTATTGGGGATCAGCTGTGAGTATGCAGTGGCATTGTGTTCGGTAACGCCGTACCACAATATGGTGCTGAAAATGTCTTTGTTGCAGCGTTGTTGCTATTCCAAGCCAGTTAAAGGGGTTTACAAAGGCAGCTCAGGTTTTTTGTCTGCCATGAGCTATGTGCTTCTGTGAGGGAAGGTATCTCTCATGGCTCTAGTCAACCATGCTTCCATTAGAAAAAAGATGATCTATTGAAATAACGCCAATGACCTCCATCCACCGAGCTTTACTAAAGAACGCATCAGACCATGATTTATTGAATGCTTCGCGTCTCTGTGGAGGTCACTGTCTGCTAGAATCTTTTATATATGGTCTTAAAAACTCATCCATACTAATATGTGTCTCCCATTAAGTTTCACGACCAGTGATGCAGTTGATGACATACAACAGAAAAATGTCTATACCTCCAGCTGTTAGAGTGATAGTAAAAAGTGATGTCCTTTAATTTATTTCGGTATTGATCATGTACTGTTGGCCTTTGTTTCGTTTATCAGTACCAGCCTGGGTATCTGTCCTTGAGTAATTCAAAAGAGGGGCCATTGCACTTACATGTACACATGTAAGATAGCTTCTTTTTTTTTAATCTTTCTTTACAGAGATTGGCGAGCAAAAATTCAGCCTGCAACATATTTTTCATTATATACTGAAATAATCAGGTGTATAATGTAGTTTGCATAGCTTTCAATTATTTTTTTGAATAACCATTTTCTACAGTCAATACAATTGACATTTTTGCTATATTTAAAAAAAAAAAAAAAGAAAAGTCCAAAAATCATTTAGATTATTTTGTAACGTTGTAATTGGAACACTCAGTTACTGTAACCATGGCGTGACATGATAAGAAACCACAAATTCACCATGCAAAAAGAAACTTTTAAAGTGGTCTCAGGAAATTGGATGCTGTGTAAAAATGTCTATTAGAAAAAAGATTGCAATGATTTGAAAATGTGTGAAATTATATATTTAATTGAAAACAGTGCAAATTCTGCATACAACATGTTAGAAACGTTATAAAGTTAAAAAGTGTAAAAACATTTCTGAAATACCAGTTGGATATCTAGACGTTTTTATCATTTTATGTAAGAAATACAAAAATTGCAACATCTTTTCTGGTTACAGCTTTTCCTCAGCTGTGGAACAGAAATGCAGAAGCATGTCGTCCATTGATCCCCACTGGAGTTTCTTGAACTTCCCTACGTCTTTCTAATCTTACACAGTAATTGATCTAAAGCCAGTGTGTTCCACAACCCAGTTTTATTTCAATTACTTTTTGATAGAGGTGTAGAAGCACCTGTGTTCGTCACAGGATGTGAGACTTCTTTTTGGTGTGGGATGTGCACAAAACATGAGCATAGCTAAGCTGAACGGCAATGATATGGAGCTCATGCTAGTCTATTTTGTCCAGTAATTTTAATAAAGTTATTTAAACACAAAGTTATTGCTTAGGGAAAAAAAAGCAAGGCAACATTACTGCACAGTTCAAAAACTGAGGTTTAAATTCAGGCTTTAATGGGGGGGGGTTTAGCATTGTTTTTGTTTTTTTTATTTGGGTTTTTTTTATATTTGAGAATTTACCCTTACAATTTTAGGAACTTTTTTTTCCTGGCATTATGTCAGGTAGATTATTCTATTCCTTGGCTGCGTTCAAACTTTACCGAGCTGTGACCCCATGCGCAGAGTTACATTCCAAAATTTTTAATACATTCTTTTAGCTTAGGTATTCAGCGTGGACACCCACCCAGGGAAAGGTGAACGAATCCTGAAGCTTTCCAGTCATCATCTGTCAGAAGCCTACTAAAATATTGCAGCTTTCAGGAAGTGTGGAGTCTTTCTGGGAGGCTTGCTCTTTTGAAGCCCTGCTATTCCTCCAGCCCTTCTTGTCACAACATTGCACTGGCAGTCGTTACAGTGACAAGCTCAAAGAAAGCTGCCTGGATGAAGAGGCGTGGCCAGATAAGAGCCCTGGCAAGTTCACTGAGCTGTTGACATTTCCTCACAGCAAGTCCCCTGGTTCTAATTGGCTACTGCTGATAAGATTCCCATGTTGTAATTGGCAGCTGCTGATAAGATGCTGTCACCTGCTGCAGTAGTCAGCAGCACGGGGAGATGACAACGACTCAGCAGTCAGTAGGCGGACAGGGCTAAATCCAGGGCCTGAACCTTGTTTTCCAGAGATTCTATTCCAATCTGGGGTTGGCGCTGGCTATGGCAATCGTGCAGACCAGGGAGCAGGTGCTTAAAGAACCTAAAAATGCGTCTTATCAATTCGTTTCTTAATATGAATGAAAATGCAGTTTCTCTGCCTTTTTTTAAAGACAATCTGTCTCTGCCTGTGCTTATCTATGCTCTTGTCATTGCTGTGATAAGGGCTGCAGTAATTCTGAAAAAGCTGTATTTCTGTGTAACAATAACATCTGAGCACTATTTAAATCTAAATGGGTACAAACTGCTTTGTGGGTTGTTTCTGTCTGCTGCTAGGCCATTATCTTATGAAATCATATCCATATTAAACTTATCTGTCATAAGTGTTGGGGGTAGCAGGTTGTTCATGCACATTTCCATGAGGACAAGGATAGGTTGTCTGGCTATTTATAATTCCTTAACTGTATCTAGGTTTTTTGGACATTGTGTGTAAACTGTAATGTTTTGAAGTAGACCACGGCAGACATAACAGAGCTCAAACAAGATTCAAAGAGATCCTGAACTACATGCCACAGACAACTGTGCTGCTTTCTGAGATATTAGGGCAGTATTTGTAGCCAAGTTATCCAGTTACTATCTCCCTGCTACTTCTCTGTGCTGATGAACAGTTGGTGATTTCAGAAGCAGGTGCAGTTTCAGGGAATGCATCTCTGCTAAACCAGCCAAGTATGGCATAAAGATCTGGTGGAGCTGTGATATCAAAACTCCTCTTTGCATAAAAATGATTGAAAACCAGAACTCCAGAATTACAATTAAGACTACAATTTAGAATGTTTAATGGTTCAGTGTATAAATATCACAACTAGATTTCAGTAGATCAAAGCTTCTGAATCAAGTGCAAAATCCTATTCATTATGACAGGGCAACACTGGGGCTTCACAGTGCCTGCTCCTGTGTATTTTCAATGCATTAGTTCTCAGTTTGTGAGAATATCACTTTGTTGGAACTTGGAATTACACACTAATCAATGTGTATTTATGAGTACAATATTCTCTTTTCAATTAAATGAACTAAAAAACTTTTAATTGTGAAAATATCTTAAGGAAAGGTCGCAGTACTTTGGGGGCTCCATATTGTAGTGGATTACACATTTACTTAAAAAGCAAAAGGTTGCTGGTTCAGTTCCAGCTGAAGATGAATATCCCTTTTGGGCTGGTGTAAAACTAGATTTTATTTGCTTTTAATCTTTGTGGGGATCTTGATACAATCACCGTTACCAAAGAATGAGCTTATAAGGGAAGTAATCTGATGTAAGGTACATCTTCTGTACCGGTTCTTCGGTTTCCAGCGGATTCCATTGTCACTCACTTCCCTATTTGGCCCACCTGTCAACAGGTCAGCATTTGGGAGGTGTACAGGTCACCTACATGCACTGATGTGCAGTTAGGATTTTGGAGGATTGCACGGGTGCGTGTCTTTACAGGTCCATGCTGTCATTAACAACGCTAAACTTAATTTGTCCAAGTTCCTGGGATAGTCATGTCACAAAGATTCACATTTTTTTCACCTTATCCCAGGTCTTTACTCATTCTTGTGCAGCTGACTGTGCTAAATCCGGGCCACTTTCTTTCTGCAGAAATTTTGGTCCATTTGGACATATCTCAGGCTATACTCATAGATTTAGCAGATGTTTTTGCTGGCAGAAGTAGCCTGAGGTCTCATGGGTATGAGCTGGAACTGCTGATAAAGACATTTTTGCACTATTGTGTCCTTAGCCTCAAAATCCAAGTAATTAATGCTTTCAAAACTCTGACTAAAGTTTCTACACTCCTCTTGACTTTACTTCCTTTCTGCCTTCCTTGAACTGCGGGCCATAGTTTCTTGCAGTCCGTATAATTTTTTTTGATTGATCTTCAGGAAGTAATTATGCTTCTGTCTTTATATACATAAGCAACTTTGCCAGGCAGAGTTTCCATGTGAAACTTGCTACAGCTCCCAGAGTTTGTCATTGTTTGTAGATGTCTCAAACAAATGCTTTTGCTCACAGGTACCAGGACGTCCAGTGTCACTGGAGTTCAGCTTCACAGTAAATTGTTATCTGTCAATCTTAAAGATTTGTTTCACACCTTTTTCTTTGCCTACTATTCTACCTAGCAACAGCAGAGAAAACACGAGTTTAAGGTTTATTGTTGACCATGTACACATAAAAAATTGTTTCATAAGGCACTTTTTTCTTATATTTTCTCCTAAAGGAAACATTTTTTTTTTTTAAATTCTGATTGAAGATTTCAGGTCAACGACCAAATGTGACTCAATAACGTTTAGCGTTTCCATTTAACAAAATTTAACAAGAACAGTGTTGAATGCCCTTCCCTGCCTCTCTGATATCTCCTTACACACAGCTCTCTATTGACTATCGGTTTCAGTTTATTGCTATTGGTGTTTCTTTATATGGAGCCAGAATAACAAGCTGTCCATGTGGCCAATAATAGTCACACTTGGAATCACCTGAGTTACACTAATGAGTAAGTGACTGAGTGCGAGCTATAATTGCCATGGTAACCACTGACAACAAATTATTTGCCATCAAATTTAAATTCGTGTAAGTAGACTGGTGATCACATGGTTTGGTTTGAATGAAATCGATCATACAAATACTTGTAGTTGCTTAAAGCCTTCGCTGTCAACAAGTTATGAAATAATTGTGCCTGAACAATTTTCTCTTAGTGACTTTATGTAATTATAAAGATTTTACAAATGCCAATGAAACGATATAAAACTGACTCTTTAAGGTAACTCAGTGGACATTCACTTTATCTTTAGGCTGAGCTGATGGAGACACACTGTCTGTCAGAGGCTTGTAATTGTTTTACAGTTTGCTTCAGGACTGTTCCAGCTGTTGATTAACCACGACCATCAAACGCATTTTCTTTCCAAGAACGGCATAACAAGCAATGGGGACCTAAAGCACTGTTACCGCAACAAAGAATGACAGTCATACAACTTTTTTTTGTTTTTTGTCTCAGGCCCTGGTCTCTAGTTCTGACAGTTTAAACTTCAAAGAAGAAAGAAAAGGGATTATATGAAGCGCTTCAACTTGTTTTTCTTTCTCAGAGTTGTCAAGCTGTCCTTCAGGCATCAATAACTACATTCAGTTCATGTCTCTTGTACTAGCCGAGGGTTTGGCTGCATAATGACTACTTTTTAAACAATGAACTAAAGGCTTCAAATTGGGCACAGGCTGACTGCAAAGTATCAGTCCCGAAGCTTTGATTGGATAGCGGTCACCGCATTCACTTAATGTATCACAGTGTGTTATGTTTTAATATTCACCTATTAAAACTGTACTACCGTGAGAAGACATGTTTTATAGGTTTGGTTTTTATGTTTCATCTATAGCATAATCTCTTCCCTAACTCACATCCTCTGATCGAGGTCTACCTCTGGCTGCCTGGCATGTTAGCAAATTTTCTTTAAGCTTTTCAAATTTATTATTATATACTGTATATCTGCTCTATATAAATACTCACATAAATCTTTACTTAGGGTATCCTTTTCTCCTGCTTATCCTCTTGGGATGATGAAAGACATGAGCACTGACAGAACTGAGGAGATTAATAAGGCCCTCTGAACTTCACACTTGGTCACTCTTGAGATTTCTGCCTGTGAAACCTGAGGGTGGAAAAAAGGCTGCAGATTTCTCTTGACACTACCTTTGTTTTAGGTTTTCCTCTGCTGTCATGCTACAGTTTACCTTAAAGAAGGGAGGGGTGGGGGAACCTTTAAGCTTGTGTTTCAGAACAATAAATAAGATCCATAGCTAATTGTGTGTCTGTGCAGTAAAGATAAATCAGGGTGAGAGGGGAAAGCTTTATTTGAAGGGCAGTAAACACCAGTATCAAGTATGTTCTTTCTTTTTAACCCTCTTCTGTGTTGAGATGATGTTTACAAGAGTGTTAAAGGGCACTGACTGGCAAATACAAAGAGGCGAAAGTGTTTGCATTCTGAAAGGAAGGTCTCAGAAGGCCATGATAGAGGCCATTGTATTGATTGTAGCTCTGTTTTAACAATTTAATTTTCAAAGTAATATCTTCCACTACTCTTCTTGTGCAGTGAGTAGCGGAAGGAGGTTCAGATTTTTAATTTAATCACCAAGAGGGTTATCATGTTGCACGTCAATAGGTTTCATAGTACATCCAGGAATGCCAGGCTTACTACTGCCTGTTGTCTGCAGTAGCACTAACCTCCAATAACTGAGCACAGAGAGATGTTTTTGGGGGTTTTTGCCTTAGACTGTGTGCTTGACATCACATGTGGGATCAATTATACTGCACAGCTGTTCAGTTTCTCATCAGATGTAACCAGCTTTGAACTACAGGCTGTAGTACAATTGGGATTTTATGCATTGTTTTCCCCTAAAACTGGAGGCTTTCCATTTTTTTTCTTCCCCCCTTGTCCAAGTTGCCATCTGATCCATCCTCAGTTGGCAGCATTTTTCACTGATCCTTGGTTTTCGCTTTCTTTTGATTTGGCATCATGGCTTAGTCATTAGAGACAATTTCATACATATTATAGGGGACTAAGCCAAGGCAGAAACCACCAAGATGACGTTTTCTTTTTTTAATTAACGTTAGCGTTTCTTGAAGTTGTAGAATTTCAAAATACAGATATGCAGTATGTGAAAGACATTTGACACGTTTCCTTTGAACAATTTAAATTCTGACAATTGGTCTGCATGATTGCATTTTAACATGAACATTTTCACATGCCGATTAGTGGCGCCTACTTTTTTTTTTTGTTTCAGTTAGTTGGCCGTGGCAAACAGAGAGAGCTGGGAGTGTCAGAGACCGGGTTAGCCTCCCTTTACAAGAGTAGATTGTTGACTTAGCGATGTTCAGATGTCATTTTAATTTAAGCGTGGAGAGCCAAGGCCTACCTTTTCTGAACCAGAGGCCATCAATACAAATATTTAATGTTAAGTCATGCACTTAAAATTTAAACTTCAGAAATTTTAACTGAAAAGTTGAATTCAATTTCAGAGCTCTTCTCAGAGCACGTAAGTGTTTAATACTTACCAACTTTAGGACCTGTTAGAACCTAGATGAAGTCAGAAACAAATTCACAAATGTTGACTCCTCATTTTAAGGATATAGTAATGAGAGTGATGCTTGGCTACCTATTCTAAGCTCCTGCATTACTCTGCAGAGAAAACTCATTGCTGGGTCTGTTCTCCTTTGGTGTGTCTGTGAACCAGTGCGAGGCAGTAAGAAGCTGTAGTGTTTAATGTTTTCTCTGTGGTATAAATTAAAGCTCTGTTGCATTATTCAGCTTTTGTTTAAAGTCGTGTTTTATTTCAGCTGTCTTACCTTATGGACTTACCTTTGATGTTGAGTTTAGATGAAGCTCAACTACTGTTGTTTCTCCGTGTACGTGATTGTTTTCAGGTGAACATACAGCCTCTGCAGGAGAGATCGAAGTTATACAAATTGCTCATAAGTAACATTTTGACACGATTATTAATGAATGAGAGAGTTCATTTAAAATGTACATGAATCTGGGTGTCTTATTTCATCAATGTCCATAATAATATATACATTAAATGCATTGACATTTCTGCTTGAGCAGAGTAATGTGAAGTAGAAGTAGATTAGGTCACAGGAAAGTTAAACACCATTTTTAATATCTAACGACACGTACGCTTTGTACTAAGCTGTCGTGAAAACGCTCCAGGACTTTCCCCCCCATTTACGTCTCACAGAAGGTCTCACTTATTTCCCCATTGTAATCAGCCAGCAAACATTATAATAGTTTTTAATTGTTACCATTCATTCATCTGTTTTCTTTACCGCTTATTCACTTAGGTCATCGAAGCCTGTCCCAGCTATCATCACGTCAGAAAAAGCTGACCTAAAATCTGATTAAAAGTATTGGTATTTTCAGTGCATGCTTACCAAAGAGTAAAAAAATAAGAATAAATAAAAAGAAGAGAGAGAGCGCCGTTACAGAGTCAGGGTGGCGCATTTCTGGTCTGACCAGAGGCGCTGTTTAGAGTACATGATCTGTGACTGCTCTCATTGGTACCTTACAGTATGTGTCACATTCATCTCTGTCACCCTGATGATTCTTACCAGAAGTGTTTGGCTTTTAAGCCACTGGACACCCAAACACAGACTCTCAGGAAAAACAAAAGAACAACAGACACAGACCAGGCCACAGTGTCGCTGAGTGTGGTCAACCAGAACAACATCCTGTTTCTCAGCTACTCCAAGAACTCTAAACTGCCTGGAAATCTGTGGAGTCTGGTGACATGCAGAACATGTTGCTTGGATTTAGTGGTTCTTACTTTGCATTCCGGCGTATATTGAGCAAGGGGACAAATACTCGTTTATGCCAGACATGCAGAATGTTACATTAGCCATCTGTTTAGTTATCATAAAGGTAGCAGCTAGCGGCTGTGGCTAATTAATAAAACAATAACACTAATGTTGGAGGCAGTCCTGCCCATCTGTAACATTAATCGGTAAGTAAAGATTATTTGTAAAGCGCTTTGAAGGGATATATTGTTACAAAGTGATGTACAATCAAAATAATAACACATTAAGAATATTAGAAATAAAATGGAAAGCTAAAAAAAAGTGAGCAGGAATACAAAACCCCATAAAAATACACTAAAGGAAAGAAGACTGAAAACAGTGACTCAAGAAGTATCTCAAAAAAGACCTCCTTAAATATGAAAGCAGCGAACTGCTTTTTTAAGGAGTCCACAGAGTCAGCTAACCAAAGTTAGAGTAAACTCTGTGCCACAGGCTGAAAAGCTGCCCCTCCCGGTCACAACCACCAAGTTCAGAGCCCGAGTGTGTTTAATAGGAAGCTGAAATAATTTGGAACTTGTCCCTGTGGTACTCTGTATTTAACTACAGGAATTGTAAAGTAAATCCTAAAATCTACTGGGTGCTAGTGTGAAGAATACAAAGTAGAACTAATGTGAGCTTAGGAGGTGTTGATAGTTGGGCAGCAGCAGCATTTTGTATAGCTTGGAGGCAAGTAAGCGGTGATTTGTCTAAGCTTATAAATAGGGCATTATCATAATTTAACAGGATAACATAATTATTTGTGTCCAAAAAGTGTTTCTCTTAAAGTTCCAGATGTGAAAACAGATGTGTACAGTGTGTATCGTATCAACTCTGATTGCTCAGCAAGGAGCTGTAGTGCCAAGTCATAAGAGCAGCACTACGTCAGACAGCCTAAAACTCTGTCCTTTCTTGTTATGCACTGCCAAAGAGAGTGTTGCTAATAATAATACTGCTGGAGATGCCCTACAGTTATGAGTGTATGTCTTTATTTTTTGCCCAGCATCAGATGACTTAAAAATAGTGCCACCGTTTATGCACTGATGTTATTGTTTGATTGTTTTAATTGTTAAAAAGAATGAATAAATAATACTTATTAATTTTTTTGTCTTTCCACATGTGCTATCAAAAATGTCATCAGGTATAAGGTTGTGTCCTAGATATCGAAATCGGGCACTGTGACAACAGTAGAGCTGTGACACGTGAGCTCACCGTTAGACACCGTGGCCGTTAAAGTTATAACATGATAACTTTAACTGGGCAAATGCAAACCCATCATGTCAAAGCTTCATTCCATGTAAAACTGCATATATCCTAAATTAAAAAGAGGAAATAATTATATGTCCTGCCCGCTATTTGTGGAAATATGAGAACAAAAGTAAAAAGATGTTGTAATGAACCCTCATTGTGCGTAGAGAAAATGCATGTAGGGTGAAGCATAGTTCATCTGGTTCAAGTAGTTTGTTATTTAAGCACTTAACTTTGTGTAGCACATAAATTGGTGGCACAGATCCCGGAGGATTTAATACCATTTTCACATTTTTCTTTTGCACAACTTGAAATGAGCAAATTGCCTATTACACCTCGCTCCTTGAGATTGATGTTCTTGTATTACTGCGTTTCTTCACATCTGTACCATTAGATTACCTACTCGCAAATCAGTATTTAACGACGTGACAGCTCGGCCAGCTTAAAATATTCCAGATTCATAGTCTCTGCCGCTGTCGCTCATACCCTCTCCAGGACACTGGAATAGGCGCTGTACATCATTTGCACATTAAAATGAGAAGCCATTTCTTCCACTCAGTAATGAGATCTAGGACTTGGTGTTTTTTAACGGGTGCCGTCTAAATGCCAGATAGGTATCTGGAATGAAATGCACCTCACAAACATTGCGTATGCCATGCGTCAGCCTTTATACAGTTTAATGTAGTGCTTCACTGTTCATTGTTCATGTTTAAATTAATAAGCTGGCAATAGAGTTTTACATTATATATCGCGTCAGTGATTCATTGTGCATGTTCAAATTAATAGGCCAAGAAATGAAAAGGAAGACGCAGCCCTACTTCCATTCCTAATGTTAGTCTCACAGATTTCCCAGCTGTCTCGTGTTTTTGTCCCAGGTGTGACAGAAATACAGGAAAATAATCTGCTTCTCTGTAATTGGGCAAATCCACACTGTTGTCAGTGTGGACAGAACGATGTTGGCTTTCTCTGTAGATATGTTCATTAAAGTGACTTCCTGTCTTTCAGAGCTCATCATTCCTACAGATTAGCAGCAGCTGTTTTTGTTTCATCATTAAAGTCAGTCCTACAATCAGTTTACTCCTGCGTCCTGTCAGGCCTGCAGCACTTCTTCTGCTTCCAGCAATATTTCAGCTAAGGATGTTTTCAGTTGTGATGATTAAAGAGATTCTGAATAATCGATTGTGCGTTAACTTCCAAAGTAACACAATGCATTTGATGTTTTGCCAAAGAATGACTTCTTCTGAGTGGTATATGGCAGAGGAGGAAGGGGAAAAACTTGATTGTTGTATTTATTCCCAGCCATCCATAAATCCATCCGTTTATCCACTTTCTACCCCAATCCAAGGCCGCTTCACGGGGTCAGCACCCTTCCAGCTAAAATGTATAATTTGCCCAAACTTTCTGTCTAGTGCTTTTAATTTTTCCTTCATAGAGTTGTCGTCAGTCAATACATAGGAAAAATGTTAGTTTCAGTAAGAACTGGGCAAGTGGACCATTACAGCAGCAGACCTGAGTAACTTTGATATGGAATTGTTCTGCAGCTGTTTGTAAATGTTTGCCAGCGTTATGGTTTCTGATTTATTTCAGGCTCCTCAGAAGTCTGATATTTATTGGACGGCAGATATTGTTCTGTGTTGCAGTAATTAAGGAGCTAGCAGTCAAGGGGATTGTATGGGAGAAGAGGCAGAGCCCAGAAGCTTTGGGAGGAAGCAACAACGAAATCATTTGCCTGCTGTTGCTTACCAGGGCTGAAGCCGACGTAGCAAAGATTCTGCAACACAACTGATTGTGCAGCAAGTTGAAGCTTGTTTTGCTTGGTGGTGTACAGATGCATCCACCGGTATCATCTTAGCATAAAACTTCATATTTCGACCAATCAAAATGTTCAGAATCACCTGTGTATGTGGGAAAGCACTGCAGGAAACTGCACTGAGAGTTTGAAGCTTTTGCACAATTTCATCCAACAATGCAAACCAGTAAATTATACATTTCAGGAACCTCCAAAGAAAGTGTGGAAGAGAGTCTTCATTGATTTCCTTACCAAGCACCAGCTTTAGAGACATACGATACTTTACAAGCATCCGATAGAGGCCCCAGCCCCCATCGCATTATTGAAATGCCTTGATAATATTGATGTGGTCAGGTTTCAACTCTGTTTGTGATCTCTTTTTCTCTCTTTCATGCTTTTTATCTCCCATCCCTCTTACCCCACCCCGAGATGTCGGAGTAATCTGTTCTTGTCTGTCACCTCTCTCAACCCGATAAGGAGGGGAAGAGCCATGCTCCCGTCCAGGAACGGATGTTTCTCCTTGACAACATTGACGCAAACACAAGGGCCTCTGCTCTATTTGTATAAAAATAGCTCCAGATAAGGAAGTAGACATTGAAGTTGTTTACTATAAGTAATATGCCTATCACTGAAGTCTTCAGAAAGACCTCTTTTAGTGAGATGAATGCTGATGTCCACTGTGCATCACCGCGTCTGTTTCTGTTTCTCAGTCATTGCCACTTGTCATATTGTGGGTTTATGGCTCTTCAACCCCCCCGATGTGCGCTAGTGTGGCGTCTTTGCTTCATAGCGCAGTCTAATCATGCAATATTTTCTTAAAAGACACAACAGCAGCATTGAGCCATTTCAAATCCAGCGATGAAACTCATTTGGGGAATTGAAATTAGGCATTTAGCTGTACTTGCTGAGCAAAGCTTGTTGGAGTCATGAGAGAGCAGCAGTAATTTGTTGGTTTATTATGTCAGCAGTATTATCCAGTTACACTCAGCGTGGATGACTTGTTGGGATGAGCGAATTAAAGCATGGGTTTTATCATTTTTATTACAAACATATTAGCAACAATAGCAGCTTTTGTTGAGTCTTTGCTCTCACTAGTGTGCTCGCAGTGGCACAATAACTGTAATTCATAGCTAGAATGGAAATATTGAACTGTGATTCTTACGTTATTATGGGTCGGCGCATGATCAACACTTCGTAGTCTTACAGATATTATATAAAAGAAGCCGTTTACTAAAAGGGAAGACCTATGCAGCATCAGTACATAAGGGTGTTGCAGTTTGACTGTTTGTGCTTTGCTTTGTGGCGACAGTTTCATGTGGTTTGTAGTGAACAACGAACCTGTTTCCCTTTATCAGTTAAAAATTGGCACATTTTTATAAGGAAATGCCTTTTTATTTAAAAGTTCTGCAGAGAAAGTAGTATTTCCTGCACTTTGATTAAGCAGTGGAGTCTTTATAAGCGTGAGCGCTTGATTGGACTATAATATACATTATGCATTAGTCATTAGATATGCATTGGTCTCTTAGTATTTTTTTGTGGAGCTGGAATTTCACCTCTGCTGAGAATTGGTGTTGGGGTTAGTTTTTCCAATCCAATTTTAGAGTCCGTAATTTGATTTGACAACCTCCGCTGCCACCACCTCACTAAACCCACAGTCACCTGTTGGACACAAAGATACACTCTCAGCCATCAAATTGCAATGAATTTATTTGCAGTCAGTTGCTGGGAGTATTTTGTAACACCTATTTTCAGCAGCACTGCATTATGGTTAAAATCTTAAGGCTGTTTAGCCCTCTGTACAATAAACAATGCCTGAGGTTGCCTCTTATTCACATTTGCCGGGTGATGAAATTTCTTCCTACGTCACCGTACAGCACCATGAATCTTGTAGTTTGTTAGTCGGCTATTTGACAGACAGCGTCTGTATTTAAGGCGGTTTGGCTTTTGTATTGCTGTAAAATAATATTTCTCCTTATTTTTCTTCAAATAAAGCTAATGTCTGGGAAAAAGTCATGGACACAAGTGCAAGATGCTGAAAGAAAAAGTTGGACAAGCAGTCACAAAAAAATATCTGTCTCGACATCACCAGCAGTGCTAAATGATTACAACGTCAAACTAACCTAACAGATCTGAGACTCTCTCTCAGCACTCGTCTCTCATTAATGATTTCATGTATCAGAAACACCGAGGTGATTGAAAGTGAAACAGCACAGGGAGTTTCTTACCCCTTTCCCCCCCCATGAGGCCAGACTGTCTTCAGGCCTTGTCTGTCATCTTTACATCTTCACTTTGTTGTCCTCTTTTTGGTCCTAAGTGAGACGCAGTGCAGTATAACACTCTGGGCATTTTTGCCTTTGCTACCACTAATCACCAGACCCCTACTAGTTTTATCATAATTAACAGATCAAAGACGCAGAAAGAAGGGCAGTCATGCATTATTAAACACACACACTCTGTACGTATATGTGCCTGTGTATGTTAGTCACGTAAGTCATTGAAAAAATGTGATCTTTATGAACCGATTTATCCGTTTTGAGAAGGTTTTCATAATTTATCAAAGATAAAGTCGTACAAATTGTCCTCAAAAGGAGATTTTCTACTATTGCGTAAGTCTGATCTTCGTGGTTTCAGGCTCTAAGTATTTTTCACATATGAAGTAGTTTTTTTATTATTTATCTCACATACTCAGAGACAGTTGCAGATGAACACACAGACCTCAGGAGACTTCGGGAGAGGTTTAGGTTAAAGATGTATCAGTTGTTCTGCACATTGCGTCTTCTGCATTAAAGGCATCTAGGGCAGTCATTTTTTCTTTCCTTGTAAATGTATGTTACTGTACTCATGATTCTTGATGGAAAGTGGCAGATTTCTCTTCCAATGTTTTGCCTGAAACTAACAAGTCAGAACATGGTGTGGAACAAATATTTGGGGTATTCGTTTTTCATTTGGTTGGAGGACATGCAGTGAACTTTAAATGTGCTTATCTGTCAGCTCAACCACTTTGTGTTCAGCAATGGAATAATATAATACATGATTGTGGGTTTTTGCTGTTCCTGCTTGTGGTAATGACTATCATCAGTCCTCTGTGCTTTATTTAGTGCAATGTTGAAGTTCGGTTCCATTTTCTACTTTACTCTTCCGTCAGCATCACATCTATTAAGTGACCTGTTCTTTCTGTTTTTTGTCTCTGCTCCGTATCTTTTATGCTCCCTCTTGAGTTCACTCTCTAGGGGCTGTAATAAACCTGTAGTTAGCTGTTAAAACCGTGTGCATTTTAGACTAAATGGCCCCCAGCGTCCCTGTGCCTGCTGTTGGGGCTTATGGCCAATGGGCCTTTAAATGACTTAATTTCCTATCTGCCTCCTGGGGGACCTTTTAGCGAAGCTAAAAGCTGGTCACAGCCCGCAGAGAGTGTCAGGAAAGACTTGGACCCCGGCTGAATCAAAATCGCTATTGCTCTAATTGCCACTGGCAAAATCCGTAATACAGACATGTGTCATAGTGATGTGGAGGTGCACACATGTTGGTCTTTTCACAGCATGTCCATTAGTATTTGTTACTGTTAGCATGCAGTCATCATTTTGAGTTTTGCTGCTTAACAAATCAGTAAGAATACAAAGCGGTTGTTAATCATTTTTATGCAGTAAAAGAAAATAGCTTTTTTGAAATTTGACCTTCCCAATTTTCATCTAAGTTGTTCAAGCTGTTGCTGTGAATTTTGGACCTTTTTGGATAATAATTTAGTGATTAATAATCAAATCAGATAAGATGTCACTACTTTGGAAGACAGTAACGGGGACATGCTGTGAATAGGCCTTGCTGTCTTTGAAGCTAGACACTCGTAACCGGACTCGGTATATTAGGCATTTGTGTCATCCTAGATATTAAATGTTCAGCTTTATGTGGTGCACACATGTTACTTAAGCTAAGAGCTGAAACTGTATATAAGTTTTCCCTTTAAAGTCATTTGACCTTGATGAATACTCTTAGATTCTGTGAGTTATTTAGGCACTTTTTATTCCATGCAGACAATTGGCTGCAAAGCAAAGTGCTCTAATCCGTGTTTTCAGATAAAAATATTTACCAACATTGATTCTGTTATTGGCTCCCTTATCCCAGGCTCCCTTTCCTCTTTTCTGCCAAGGTGAACTTGTGCACTGTGTTTATCTGTTTCTTGGTGTGTGCTCACACATGTGTCTCCCTGTGTTGATCCTTCAGCAGCTGTTTGCCGTTTCTCTCTGAAGATCACTTACATCGATGCGATGGTGTAGGATGATTGCTTTAGGGGGAGCCAAGGCCTGTCCTTAGGGTCATAACAAAATTAAAATTCCTTTAAATATTGACATACAGGGGATGCAAGTCAGAAAAATATAATTGATTTATGAAGGACAGAGTGTATGTCTCCGAGACAGTGGCTAGCAGGGTGGTTCGATGCAGGATGGGCAGCAAAAGACTGGAACAGGCTACTGCAGCTGAATTTACTTGACCTGCCACTTGATACTTTAACTTCTTTGACCTAACTAGTCAAATGCATGATAGTTTGAATGTGAGCACCACAATCAAGAAGTACACTGACCTTTAGTGAGGATTTAAAAGTACTTTTTAGAGTGTTGGGCAAAAAAATAAAATTTAGAAAGAAAAATGAAAGCCCTCCTGCAGTTCTCCCCTCTTGTTCAAAGCCCCACCCATCACAGGAAACTCGGAAAAGACCACCACTGAGTCTGTAACAGTCTGTATGGTTTTACATTTGGAAAAGACCAGAAAAAGACCATGTTGTAAGCTAGTTTTTATTTAACCAGGCAAGAGGACTCGGTTCGGTTGAGGCTGTCACCTGTCAGCCCTGGGTGTGTGTTTGTGTTAGCACTGCAGGTTTCTGTACGGTAAACTGCAGCACAGCTGTTCACCAGAGCTCACAGCCACTCTTCTCTTCCTTTATTCTAACGCCTCAAAAGTGTCCCCAGTTAATAGGGTTGTGTTAGTTAACAAGCCTGTGAAGTCCTCGTCAGCAGCATTATCACAGCGACACACACAATGTGGGTTTTATCGGGCCTCTCTATGGCAGCGACAGCAGACGGGTCTGAAATTAGCAGCTCTGAGAGGAAAGCAAAGAGGCACACGGCATTATTCCACATTCCCAGCTGTGTCTGAACACCAGGAATACCAATATAGCAGTTGCTGTTCGTCAGACGCACACATTCGTGCACGCGGAGCAGACAGTTGGCACCACAGTCAGCTCTGTCACAGACCTTCTGAGGTGTGAAGTATGTGCAGGGTACAGCTCTTCTCATTATTAGGACTGTTGGATTTGGCATCAGGAAAGAAGAGCATTCATGCTGCAGCCACAGCAACTTACAGGTCTGTCAGAAAGAAAAAGGTCAACCGGAGGAAAGAATTCAGAAGCATTTAGGGCTCTTGGATGGACTGCAGATGGAGAGAATAGGTCCCTGGTTTGTGTTCATGTTGACTTTTTTTATTATGGTGACCAGAATATGCTTTATTATGCAACACTTGGAAGCAAAACCATGGATCTGGAGTTGTCTGTTTGAGATGAAATGTGCATATTTGTCCTTCTAAGTTGGAGAGTTTTCAGCTTGTCAAGGTTTAGTAGCAGACTGCCTGGCAAACGTGTGATAGAATCAGGATTTATGCTCCTCGCCTTGATAATCTTGGTTTACCCTCTATTATTTTCTTACTCTGGTTGCAAAAGAAAGCTCAGATCTTTCATTGGAGAACTTATTGGTGTACATTGTTGTGTTGATATGTACGAGTCTCCTCCTTCTCCCCCCCCCCTCCTTCTCGCGCCATTTCAGCACGCTCACAGAGGCAGAATGTGTCAAAAGGCCAGGCTGTTGAACCTCTGTGCACCAACTGAACAAACGACAACACGAGGAAAATAGATTCTCTGTGACAGCGCTGCTGAAATCACTGTGGTCAGACTGACTGCAGGGTCACGGTAGCCTCGCCTCTCCTCGCCTCAGACAGAACACAGACTTAAAGCAACAATTTGGCAACTAGACATGCCACGACAGCGCTGCACACTTAAAAACAGTCGTTTACCTCGGTCTTCACCACAACATGGCTCTTCTTCTGCCGTTACCCTTTTGTCATGGTGATTTGAAAGTCACTTGACTGATGCTGACGCTTTTCCTTATCCCTTTTTGTGTGTGTTTGTCCTTTTGCAGAAGGCATCTGCAACATGACAATGGACTCCAACTCGATTACGATGCCGATGTCAGACCCCAACGCCTGGGCGACAGCTATGAATAACCTGGGGATGCCTCCCATGGGAATAACTGGACAGCCACTCATGCCAGGTACCAGATTTCTCCATATAAGAACCAATCTTGTGTTGAAAATGTGACTCTGTAGCATGAAATATGAATATGGGAGGAGTTGTCCTCATATAACGCAGTTGAATTGCATCAGTTTGATTTTACACATGTTGGAAACATCATTTTGCTGTCTGCAGTTCCCAGATATTGGTTACCCAACGCCAAGTATGTTTTGTTTTTGTTGAATTGAATTATTGCATTTATTGCAGTTGCATTTTTGGCATAATTACCTGATTTCTTCTCATCTAAAATGGTGATTTATGTTGAAGTGCTCGCTTCAGAAATGTAGCTCTAGTTGTTAATCCATTCCCATGATAATCATTTTATTCATCATGGCTACAGTGTTTTCCTTCTGGTTGTTTTCCTTTTAAAGACAGGAAAAATAATGAGATTATTAAACCAAATTGGAGAAGAAAAGGCAGCGTGTAGGCGGCTGTAGCTCGGAGATGGAACGGGTCAACCTGTAATCAGGTGTTCACTGGTCAGATTTCCAGCTTCTTCTCGTGGAAGTGTCATCAGTGTTTAAGTGTGTGGGATCGTCAAACTGATGTATTCATGTATGTGCCAACGGGCAACAGCGTTTTACGTGGAAGGAAAGTGCTATATGAAAGCAAATCTAAGTTTTTACCTGGAGTTCGCCTCCAAAGCTTCTCAAGCACAGCATTTTAATGTCATTGTAAGAACGAAAAAGATGACATTTCATGTGTGAAGTGGGCCTTTGTGGATTCGTAGCTCTTTTTCTTTGACTGCATTGTCAAGTGTGGATTGACTGCTGCTGTGGAGCAAAGTGGATTGTCATCAGTGTGGCTACGCTGGTCATTTTAGAGTAAGCATATTTCTTTCTTTTTTTTAAACGGGATGAGCTGAGTCACCAAGATGGGATTGCAGGCTGGTAATCTGTTTCAAACTGGCATACACACAAGCAAAGTCTGTCTGACAGATGCTGATATGACTCAGTCCCACTAGGATCAGTTAAAAGGAGCTTTTTTGTTTTCAAACTCTGTGCTTCATGCAAGTTATAAAAGAACTGTTAAAAAAACAAATGTATGCTGAGGTTACTTGGGGCGATCGTGGCTCAAGAGTTGGGAGTTCGCCTTGTAATCGGAAGGTTGCCGGTTCGAGCCCCGGCTTGGACAGTCTCGGTTGTTGTGTCCTTGGGCAAGACACTTCACCCGTTGCCTACTGGTGGTGGTCAGAGGGCCCGCTGGCGCCAGTGTCCGCAGCCTCGCCTCTGTCAGTGCGCCCCAGGGTGGCTGTGGCTACAATGTAGCTGCCATCACCAGTGTGTGAATGTGTGTGTGAGTGGGTGGATGACTGGATATGTAAAGCGCTTTGGGGTCCTTAGGGACTAGTAAAGCGCTATATAAATACAGGCCATTTACCATTTACCATTTACTTGTAATCGGTCATTCTTTGTCTTCCACCTTTAGCAAGTTAACGTTTCCTTGCAGCCTTTTCAGGCGGCTGTGTACTGATAAAATGCAGGTTCACATATGCCTATATATTTGTGTACACGCTGACACCGATGGCCTTCTGTACGCTCTGCTTTCCATTAATTAAATGCATTAAAGGATGCATATGAAACACTATTACCGAACTAGTCCTTAGGACACAAAACAAAACACCTGCATCAGCTTATCAAACAAGAACATTCACGCGTGTTTTCATAGTTTCTCCCTTTGTTTTAATGAAATACACCAGTATCAGCACTAAAGGCATGTATTGTATTATATCTGCTGCATTATCGCTCAGCACCAAGCAATGACAAAAAATCAGTCATTGGTTTAAAAGCGGCTGCTTCAACTGTTTGGAACCTCTCCGTTTTGGGGATTAGAACGGTGAAATTTCATTTATTTGCTCATTTATCCCACACTCTTACAACCTCAAAGTGCATTTTGTATGCGCCAGGTTGAGCTACTGTGTCCCGATCTACCGCTAAAATATCCAGCCTTACCGATTGCTTTGCTATCTATAACATTAGGTTCAGCAGCAGCCTCCCACTCTCCATCTCTGAAGAGTTATTCTGCCATGTCTTTTCTCTCTTCTCAGTTGAAAGCCTTTCCCTAAAGCCTTTTATAAATCACTTCCCACTTCTTAGCTGAAATGCACTTTCATATTTGAAATATGCCAGGCTGGTGTGTGTGTGTGTGTGTGTGTGTGTGTGTGTGTGTGTGTGTGTGTGTGTGCACTTGGAGGCGAACTGTCTTCCAAATGCACTCCTCGGGAAATATTAAGGGAAACACACACAGACGCAGGCATTGCGTATTTCAAATATAGTAGAAGTCTTTCCAGTAAAGAAAAAGAGAAGTCAGAAGTGACACCAAAAAAGTCTCATAAAGATGGAAACCAGACAGATTTTGCCTGTTTGAAAGTTTTAACACTGATCTGACCATCCCAGACAAGTTCCATATTGCTGACTAAGAATGAAAAATACATGTTTCCTTGATTTGATTTCTGTTTACGGAGTCAGCCAAAAAAACATTCATTTTGCTTATCGGTTCCTTCTGTGTCTGGGGCAGCATCAGGAAAGTAAACACAGGGATGAGGTCTTGAAGACTGTTCTGTCCAACCAAATGGCAAGAGAGCAATGTACTTGCTTACAGAGAAGGTCAGCCCTTAATTCATTTTCCAGCTAGCTGCTGGAAGACTGACTGTATAAGGTTTGTATTTTCTGCAAAACATACCCACCTTTGGTAGCTTCTCAGCCTAAACTGGCAAAGTCAGTTGGTGTACTTGGTGGTCATTTTGGTCAACATCCAGCTACGAATGCAGTTTTAAGATCTTCCCCAAACAAATCAGTTCAAGGGGGAAACAAACCAGACTCTGGTTCAGTCAGAATAAACAACACAGATTTGAGATGAAGACCAATGCTGGAAGGTGGACATAAACACATCTTTTCAAGAGTCTATATTGCAGCTGAAGTGTATGTGTGAAGCTAACCTACTGAGATTCTCTCTTGGAACTTTATTTGCAGCAGTTGAAGACCTTTTCAGAGCAGTAATTTAAATTCATAGCAGAAAAGGCACACAACTAAAACACTAATGACGCCCGTACCAGTAATCCAGGGTGCACAATATGAGATCCGTGAAACTCGCACCTGTAGATGGAATGCAGCAATTAGTGTTATTAGCCGCACCTGCGTGTCCAAGGAAAATGTCTGCTGTGAGAAAGGCCAATTAAACTGCTTTTAAACTTAGTCAGACGCTCAGACAAGTTTGCCTCAGGTCGATCTTACAACCTGATTTTGATGTGGTAAGAAGGAAAACGGTGTGTGTTTGTGCGTGTTTGTGTGTTTGTGCGTGTGTATGAAAGAATGGCTTCGAGGCCGACACACCCACACAGATGTTTTCTGCTGTCTCATTAGACTTATGCCTCAGTTCAGCTCCATCATAAAAGATTGGTGGTAGTGTATAACTGGAAGTAGCTAATTACACTTCAGTACGGTTCTTAGGTATATTTTACCAGGCTTGTAGCACATTGATCAATGGTTTGATCAATGTGCTTTCACCCGACCACATTCTTACTGGTTAGCCAATCATGGGTGTGACTTCTACAATAACGCTTTCATTTAATATTAAATTATTTTAGCTGTATTATAGCTTGCATGTTGACATTTTGATTGCCTTTAATGCGAGCTGACTGACTTCATGCAGTATCATGTTGATGGAGCTGAGAGAGGGAGGTGTAATTTATTCCACTCCAAGAGGTGCAATAAACCAGCAAGGGAGTGAAGATGTTGGTCAAGTGTTGTTTGTTCACACCCACGCGACCTTAGGAAGAGTTTTCATCAGGCAAATGCCATGTGGTGGGTTTAGCTTCAGTTTTCAAAGCATTTAAATCTAGATTAGAGTGAAACATTAGATGGCAGAAGAAATTTCAGAAGGGTGATGGGTTGAGCCAAATCAGAAGATCTGCTGTTCATCTGCTCTTTATGAACGGAGTTCATCCCAGTAAATTCTTAAACACTCAGACTTTATTCAATTACTCTGCAATGAACATCTGGACTCGAACCCTATTTAAAAATAAATAAATAAATACACAGCTGACAGCTAACTTATAGTATTCTGTCAGCAGGCTGTACAGAAATGGAAATTGATGCTTTCTCAACCAGATCAACACCACAAAAATAATTATATGTAATATTGAAATGTGCGAATTGTCTTATCATCTGTCTCCAGTCAGGAGTTTTACATTTTCCTCCAGTGCATTTTCCACTAATTGAAAAAAAACATGCAAGTGGATCCACTTGAGCACAACCATCTTCTTTGCCTGTCTCAGTAGGACAAAATAGCTCAAGGTTAGCCACTATACATATGTGCATTCAGCTTTCACAAACTGTTCAGTTCTGTCGTAGAGGTTTCTTTTGGTAAATTTAGATTCTTCCGTTTCATTATGAACTCGTATGAAATCTCTGAACACGAAGCAGGAGGCACACACACTCATCAAAGACTTATGCTGTCATGCAGCATTTGTTGCCAGGGCACCTTTGCCTTTGAAGAAATCCAGGTGGATTAGTTATTGATTCCCCATCATGACTGTACATCATCTTTTTTTCCTTCTATTTTCACCTCTAACCAATGGGGAGAACACTCTCTCGGTCTTTTTGTCTGTCTTTGATTTTTGACGGCATTTCTGCACGAGTACACTTTGTCATATGTTTCCTGCATGTAGAGTTATGTGAGATTTTTATGTCAGTTCTAGGTTCATTCATTAAAAGGGACTGTCTGTGCCAGACCACTTTCCCGAGACATTAAAGTCTGCCTCTGTTTCATCCACTGTGAGCCCAGAATGTATTTCTACACTGCAGAGTCTTTCCCTGCCTCCAGCCAAGTGGGTTTATCCAGACAGACAGCTGGATAAACAGACTTCTGTGGGCATAGCCTTCAACTCTCTGCAGCCTCTCAAAGTCTAGTGCACATCTACAATGATGACAGTTTTATTTCTGTAGATGGACTGGGTAATGGTTATGTATATTAGAAAGTTTTGTGATGTGTGTTTGTGTTACACAGAGAGAGAGATTGGACTCGGGCAATAGGCGTGAGGTTGTACATACTGTATGATTTATGATCTTTATGCTGCAGAGGATTTTTGTGGTCTGCTTCCAACTGGTGCTGGATGGTTCCTAGAAGTTGCTTGAAGGCTTTTGTGATTGATTTTTTTTTCCTTTTGTTTGCACTGTATTTACCTAACTAATTCAGTGTCCCCATACTGTTGCTGCTTCTGTCAATTCTGAATAAATGAATATATCTGTTGCATTTATGCATGTCCTACAGGAGGGATCCGCTTGCTTTTCAGGGGTTTCATACTCTTTGATTTCCTGTTTAAAAGGGTTTTTGTGGATGTGGAAAAAAGAAAAATTACACTCAAAACTGCCCTCTGTAAAATCAGCATGCTGAACTTTGATTTTTTCCTTTTTCTTCAGGAATTGAGTTGTAGTAACTGATTACCATCTTTAAATGTGCACAAAGTAGTACTTGAACAGAACTTTGAAAAGAAACACTAGTTGACGAGTTCAGCGCCTTGCCTGATGGACTAACAGTGCACCATAAGTAGCCTAGTTTAGGAAATGTCAAACTACAGCCTGCTGCATTGATGGAAGGAGTGTTATTCTGGCTTATGTAAATTACATTGAATTGTGCAGACCAGCATCAGCTTGAGATATTTAAGAAAACTCTCACCCACCCCCCAAAAAAGAGCAGAGCACCGAAAGAAACCAGAGACTAGAAAACCAGACGCATGCACATATGCAGTAGATGTTGTAACTTATGCCATTGTGCTAATATTAGTTCAGTAGGTCTAATAAAATAAGCCAAAGAAGTAGTTACTCACATTACAGCCACATTGAAGCCCCAAGGTACCAGCTAGGTGTGGTAGGTTTTAGTGTAAAGGGTAAATGAACACGATAGCTTGGAGCCTACTAGTACAGGAGGTTGTTGACAAGGCCTAGCTTTTCCACACAGCTCAGCAGAGAAGTACAACAGTCCTGGAAGCAAATAACACAAATCATCTGAGGAGAAGAGGCAGCAGGGCAAATTGCATCTCAGCAGGGGAGGAAACGCACATCCAGTACAAATGGCAAACTATTGATCGGAAGGCCAGACTTCAGGACAATTGAATGTAAAGAATCTGACCCACGTGTGACAGCGAAGGTGGGGTCTATTGTATCTGTAGGAAATATTGATTGGAGTGTATGGTCCTGAACTCTAACAGTGTCACTTTTAGTGAAGTCGTGCTATTCTGCTGTGTGCAGTGTGATCTAGTATGTAGAATACCAGCAGTTCAAATCGTAAGGTGAAGCCTTTCATTTGTCAGGAATTCAGAAGACTCGGAGGTAATGGAGTTTGACAGTCAGTCTTCCCCCAACATCATGGGGAGTGATCCAGTGTTTGAAAGTGCCATGGGAATTTTAGAGGGGGAGGTTGTAGTCAAAAACAAAAAAGCTCAAGTTGTTAATCTGGTTATTTTTGTTCTTATAACCAGCAGTAATACAACTGGTTACGTTACATGGTGCAGTCGTCTGAGCTGAATGCTCGTGGATAAGTTGACATCTTTAACAGTCACAAAGCTAAAATAGTGAAAACTGATAATGGAACAAATGTTGCAAACAGTAACTAGAACATCTGGTTTCAAGATTTTTGAGATCTGACACAGATATCCTCCGCATGTCCTCCTCCTAGGGGCTTCACCTTGTATTTCCCCTCCCTTCGTAAGTATTCCCTTTAGTCCCACACATCCAGACTATAAGCAGAACCAGATTTATGGCTATAGAGTTACCCCTGTACATTTCTCACTACATACAGACCTCCCAAAATGGTTTTAGTTATTTAAGACAGTATATTGTAACCGCCATTCTGCAGAGCAATTGGCCTGATTTGAAGCCTGCGCAAGTTCCCAATCTTTGTTTGTTTCTGATACAGAAAATCCAAGTAGTCTCCTTCATTTTTGTATACACAGTTATTAGGCTCTGTTTTGAGAGAGATTCTATAATTATTACTTGTCGCTCAGTGTCTCGCACTTCTAATAATGCCAGTAATGGATCACTATATTTCACAGACTTTATCTCATGTTCTTTTTCTTTTTTTGTTTGTTTTTGATATGAATTTTGATATGAATTAACTATTCAACTAAAATGTGCACCAACCAAGAGCTGGTGCCTGATGCCACATTACAAAGAATATAAATGAGATATATATATATATATATATGTAATATATGTATAATATATATATATATATATGTATATATATATGTATATATGTATATATGTATGTATATATATATTTATGTTATATAATATCTTATATTATTATATATATAGATATATATATATGTATATGTATATTGTATATTATAATTATATATATATATAGTGTGTATATATATGTGTGTATATATATATATATGTGTGTGTATATATATGTATATGTCTTTCACATCAAACAGTGGTCAAAATTAATATGGCTTTGCCCATCAAGTACCAGTGACAAAGAAATAACCATTGCAGTAATTTCTTTCCAATAATATGAATACACGGTTAGAGTGACCACAGCAAGTAACATTTTAACTCTTATTAGGGTCAATACAAATTGCCAGTTATTGGCTATAAGGTTAAATCTGTTTTGCTTACTCAGCACTTAGTTCCTCCTACGCCGGGCGGCGCATCGGGCAGCTAGTGATCTCCATCGATGTCGGTCAGCAGCGACTGCTTCAGCTTCGTCCCAGGCAATGTCGACAGTTCTCAGATCGTCCATGAATGTTCGACGCCATGTGGTCTTTGGTCGGCCTTGCTTTCGCTTGCCAGTGCGTGGACGCCATGTCATGGCAATCTTAGCTGGGCGATGAGGGGGTAGGCGTAAAATATGGCCCGCAAAGCGGAAGCGCCTTTCTGCAACAACATCGGCTAATGGGCGGGTGCCTGCTCTTCGTAGGACCTCCTCATTTGTTATTCGGTCCCGGTAGGAAATTCTCAGGATTCGCCGCAGGCCACGTTGTTGAAGCACGTTCAGGTGTTGAATAATTGCACTTGTTGAGCGCCAGGTTTCACTAGCGTAAAGTGCAGTAGGGAAGACGATAGAGTTCAGTAGTTTGACTGGCTCAATACTCGCACCACATTTTAGACGAGTAAAAGACTTCTGTAATAATCGTTATAGTAGATGTCTGTTTTCACACAAATGATGGCTTTGATTAGCTAATTTCGTTTCTCACATTTGGAGACAAATCTACTCTTCAGAATCAGAATCAGAAAGGGTTTTATTGCCAAATGTTGAGCAGGTTTACAACATTAGGAAATTGCTGCGGTGCTTCAGTGCAAACATACTGTCATAAAAATATAAAAATAAGAATAAGAATTAAAAGTGCTAAGTGGATAGATATATACATGATATATACATGAGTGCAGGTGGTGATCAGTGCCAAACATGGAATGATGCAGTGAACACAGCGTAGGGTCATGTGTTAGTGGTGGGAACAGTCATATGGTTATTGTTCATGTGTCCGACAGCAGAGGGGAAGAAACTGTTCTTATGGCGAGAGGTTCTGGTGCGAATGGACCGGAGCCTCCTGCCTGAGGGGAGCAGGTCAAACAGACTGTGTCCAGGGTGAGAAGGGTCAGCTGAGATCCGAGCTGCACGCCGCAGTGTCCTGGAGGTGTACAGGTCCTGCAGAGATGGGAGTCTGCAGCCAATCACCTTCTCAGCAGAGCGCACAACACGCTGCAGTCTCTGTTTGTCCCTGATAGTGGCTCCAGCGTACCACACGGTGATGGAGGAGGTGAGGATGGACTCGATGATTGCAGTGTAGAACTGCATCATCGTCCGTGTTGGCAGGTTGAATTTCTTCAGCTGCCTCAGGAAGTACATCCTCTGCTGGGCTTTCTTGATGACGGAGGTGATGGTGGGCTCCCACTTCAGGTCCTGGGTGATGGTGGTACCCAGGAAGCGGAATGAGTCCACAGAGGTGATGGGGGTGTCAGTCAGGATGATGGGGGGGAGTGGGGCTGTGTGCTTCCTGAAGTCCACAATAATCTCCACTGTCTTCTGGGCATTCAGCACCAGGTTGTTGTGGCTGCACCAGGACACCAGACGTTCAACCTCCCTCCTGTAGGCAGACTCATCCCCGTCCGAGATGAGTCCAATAACGGTGGTGTCATCTGCAAACTTGATTAGCTTGACAGACTGGTGGGTGGAGGTGCAGCAGTTGGTGTACAGGGAGAAGAGCAGAGGAGAAAGAACACAGCCCTGAGGGGAGCCGGTGCTGATGGTCCGGGAGTCCGAGACATTCTTTCCCAGCCTCACATGCTGCTTCCTGTCCGTCAGGAAGTCAGTGATCCACCGGCAGATGGGATCAGGCACATTCATCTGGGAAAGCTTGCCTCGGAGATGGTCTGGAAGGATGGTGTTGAAGGCAGAGCTGAAGTCCACAAACAGGATCCTGGCGTAGGTTCCTGGGGAGTCCAGATGCTGCAGGATGAAGTGTAGGGCCATGTTGATGGCGTCGTCTACAGACCTGTTGGCTCTGTATGCAAACTGCAGGGGGTCCAGGAGGGGGGCCGTGAGGGTCTTGAGATGGGAGAGAACTAGGCGCTCAAATGACTTCATGACCACAGATGTCAGAGCCACGGGTCTGTAGTCATACTCTTTGGACAAAAGAAAAATTTGTAGGACTAACAGCAGATGCTGGCTTGGCCGCACACATTTCACCATAAGGAAAGCATTCGACACTTCACACACACGTATTTGCAAGTTTGTCAGAATTAATTTAGATGCACATATATTTGCATGAATACACACACAAGCTCAAACACTCTGGAGAATATATAAGCAGACTCCAGGGACAGACAAGTGTTCCCTGAATAAACAAACGTTCCTTTGTCTGTCGCTTCCCACTCATCCTCTTTCTTTCCCCACAGCTGCCACGAACCCCTGCACCACTGTACACGCTGTGGAATATATAAAAAGTTAGTGTCATGCCTCATTACTCATTTAAAAAGGACTCCTCATGATAGGATATGAATCTGGGCTCTCTCGTTCTCACGCATTAGCTCACCTGGATTAACATCAGGAAATACATTACATGACAGTCATTCCTTTGCCGTAAGCGTTTTCCAATCCCTGGACTGAAAGCTGTGTCCCTTTCTGCTGACTGCTCAGAAGCAGCAGTGGGACGATGCCAGAGGTTTTTGGCTGCACGTAGGCGGACAGAGCGGAGTGGCAAAGCCTTCCCCTACCTCGACTATACAATACATGTGGAAAAAAATAGAACAGTACTTATAGAGCTGCTGAAATAGGACTTTTCTGACCGTTCTCACCAATCTACTTCAAATGTGTTTGCCTGTTGTAGGCTATATATTGTTAAAAGCTGGATTTCTTATGGAGATTTGAGTATACAAGCAGCAGATGAAGACAATGGACTTTGGAGGGCAGCATAAGAGAACTGATTCCTATTTGGATGTAATCGAATAGAGAGATGAAATAACTTTTATGAACAGCAAGTAGATAGTTTCTCTCTATCCTGCAGCTTGCAGCTCACAAGAAATGTTGCAGTAAAAGAAATTAAGTCTGAGATGTTCATATGAAAATGTAAAGGGGGTGACTTTTGGTAGAAATTGAGCGAGGCGGCCTCTGGTAAGGTTCCAGGTGGCATGGGTAGCTCGCCTCATTAAAGAATATTATCCAGCACTGCCTCACGGCAGCTGCCTATGCCCCCCCACCACCACCCACCGCTGACTCTGCTAGAAGGGACGTTTACCCTGGAAATCAGAGAGGAGAACGGGGGAGGGAAGAGGAGGATGACATTAATAGCCAGGAGCTTCACATAATCAAATCTGCGCGTCTTGATTGACGGGCAACTCAGAATGTAATTACTTTGAACAAACCTTCAGGAACTAGATTGTTTAACATCAAAAGAACATCATCAAGAAGAACAAGAGGAAAATGAATGAGAGTAGAATAACCTCAGAGGCCAGCGTTGTGTGTGCACTCATGCATGTGACTGTACAAGAAAGAGGTGTTGCAGGAAGATGTTTGTGCGTTTCAGTTTTCCACACTGGGAGAAAATAGAGACTAAAGCTGAAAGACAAGCGTAGTAAACACAATCAGACAGATGTGCGGCTACGTGTGGGTGGACCCAGCCCCAGGTATCTTTTGTTTTTCTTACACAAGAGGACCCTTGTGCTCTCTAAGTCTCTCTGTGGGGTTTCTACCGAGTCAGAGAGACCTCTCCTTCAGCTCTCAATGAGTTCACACTATTTTTGCTAGTGTGACGTGTATCTCCACCAAACTGTTTAATATGCATCATTTATACAAAAATGTTAATGTTTTCTAAACACAAGAAAAGTTGCACTGAAAATCACTCACCGCCATTTTTACCTTAAAGATTATATTTTGAATATTAGACGGTAGTAGTCCAGCTAGTCCGCTGCCAAATAAACAGCCATGTTTAATGTTTACATTACAAATCCAGAGTCTCAGCGCCCAAGACGGTCTCTTTAAATTTCTTGTTTTGTTAAAACGGTTCAAGTATTTTGTGTGTATTGATTAGTTCAGAATGGTCTCCTTGTATTCTGTTGGTGGACTGATTGAGTACCTGACTAATCATTTCATCTCATCCTTGTCCAATTGTGCTATTGTTGAATCACAAATCTGGGTCTTGTTATCTGGGCTTGCCTCTGAATTAGTGTTCCCTTTGCTTAACTGGTTGACTGAATTAAACGTAAGTAATAGCCTCTTATAGCTGTGCCCAATCATGTCCTCATTATTTTGCATGTGCTGCCCCTCGGTTTTTTGTAAATTTGCAATTAAGTATCATTCCATTATTGTTACACCCACAGGCTTCCGAAGCTTCGTTTATTAAAGCGGAACTGACATCGTTGTGAAGATGTTTCTGTTTCTGGGAGCAACAGTTGTTTGTGCCTTAACCCACATGACTTAGACAGTTTATCATTTTTTATCATTTGTTTTTGCAGCAATTCTGCAGCACACACGCGTCGCTTATACATTCTTTTTTTATAACTGTGCAAATCACAATGGCGTAGAATCATTAATCCTAGATTAATTTTTTCTCTTCATTTGTCTTTAATTTAGTGTTTAATTCTTCAGTTTCGAAGATCCTTTAAATGTCTTCCTTCTCCTTAATTCGTCTCTCATTACAAGTTTTGGCAGCCATTACTGTGGTTTTTGTGTTAAAGGTGTGAAGGGTGATGGCGATGGAGCTATTTGGTTGCTTGTCTTTTCATGATTATCACAGTGGAGCTTAGTACTTAGAGGGAACAGGTCTTTATTAACCTCTTTCACCTTGACACAGCCAGCTGTGAATGGGATTTCAGATTGATTTAAAATTTGTATTGATTTTCTTAAATGCCGCATATATTAGCCTGTGTTTTTGTTGTTGTTTTCCTCTCCCCCACTAGCATGACTTAGGAAAACAACAGATGACCGACAAATGACCCAAGTAACCTCAAACACGGGACTTTTCCTGTGTTTTCCGACAGCAATTTAAAGCCACCCTCGTGTTTTATTTTTGGGCTCTAGTAGCTTTGTATGGCTCACATTTTAAAATCTTTTCCCCCTCCTCTCTCTTAGTGAGCCTTTGTGTAGCCTCTCAGTTCATCCACTGTCTGAAACAAGCCATTTTAGCACCTTGCCATTTCCTCTCCTCTCAAACAGAAGGGTTTACATGGTTGCGAGTGGATAAAGCGCTTCTGCTGGCAGACTGAGCTGTGTGCCTGAGATGACCATATTAAGGACATGCAGTCTCATTGCCGTACACATCCAGGAGCAGAAGAAAACTGTTGGAATCTGACTGCTTGGAAGTGTTTTGAGCTTTTGGATCAAAGTCATTACTTGTACACAGACACTCTTTATTATTTAAAACTTTAGCTATAAAGCATAATCGGTCCACTTTAACCTTTAACAGAAGAAAACCACAAAAGTAAAATTGGCAACAAAGAAGGATTCATCCACTGCATGTGCTATATATTTCAGGCTTGAACTCGGGTTTTGGCTGAATACTCCTGCAGATTAGTAACACATACACTAATGGCTACGTTCCTGGAAAAACTTTTAAAGAATTGAAACTCTAATAGAACGTGGTGTTTCCCTGATTACCAGCCAAGTGTACCAAAGCTAGCTAGATGAGCTGTGTTGAACTATCTCCAATAGTTGGCAGTGTTGCCATGTTCACAGTTATTAATGACTGGGTTTTTGTTTTCTCTTTTTCCTACAAGTAAGAGAAGATTGAGGCTTGTAGAAATGGTAAGGCAATGTGTGAGCCCACCCTCGGTCTCACCTCCACAGACTTGGTCACCACTTCCTGTCACATTTGAGCACACTGGATATCCTGTTGTTTTTTTTATACTGGTGCAACCACCAATATTTTCTAAGCACTTCAAATGGTTTTGGTGCCTGAACGTAACCAAACAAAGAGTGAAAGCAGAGCTTGCAAACAACACACGAACTGTGGTCTTCCAGCTTAGATTTGTGTGATCGATGAGATCTCCTCCTTCAACTGTGTGACAGATTCTGCTTATTATTTACACTGTGGTTGGAACAGCTGGTCATGATTTTGTAATAGTCTGGTGAGATTGTATTGTTTTTGGGGTTGTGTGTTCTTTGTGTTTTTTGGGGTTTTTTTTGCTTTTCTTGTCTTACAATGCAGATAATTGCGTGTAGTTATCAGGTTGTGGATATTTTAATATACATCTTAGTTACAGTGTGCCAAATTTCTTTTTTTTTTCTTTTGTTTTTAATCTGATATCTGCAATCAGCATCCCAAATATGCTCACATGACCTCCATTACAGTATGTAGTAGTAGTAGTAGTATTTACCTTAGTAGGAGTGAGACTTTTGACACATATTTTCTGTAGCAGGCATAAACAGTGGTGCATAAGATCTAATGTAAGTGTAAATTCTGACAAAACAGCAGATCCTAAAAACAAAAGCTTAAATTTTCATCCATGTCCATTTACAGGGTAGACTGTAAGTAGCATAGGAGGAAATATGTTAGTTATGTGTGTTTATATTCATGATGAAATGTGCTCCTTGACCTGTATTGTTAAAAATGGAGATGGGGAGGGAAGCTGTAAATCTCCTTTATTACACTTGATTCTGCTTTATGCGTGCTTCAGGTCTCAGGCATTTAATGGTTAAGGATAAATTCATAGGCTCACATTTTCTCACCCTGTCTAGAGGGAACATGAACGGCGCTGCAGTGAAATTGCAGCCTGATGCAGCCACATCGTTTTCTCCATATGAGCTGAGATCTAGTTTGATTTGTATCAAAATATGTTATAAACTCACCAGCATGTTTCCTTGTTTTAAAACGGGGACAGTGGAGCTTGGGCAGTCCTGAAGTTCTGAATCTTTTCTTTTTGACATATTGTTTGGCTTTCAGGCTGTTGCACCACCACCCCATCCTCTATCAACCTTTTCTTATCATTCTTGCTGCTCTCCATCTTCCTTTTCTTCACTTTAACATGTAGAACTCATCAATTGCCTGGCAACAGGGCTCCTTATCACCTGTTTCCTCTCACTGTGACACCTGGTTAGAGACTGAGGTCATCAGCACACATCCATCCATTTTCCCTTGATGTAGCTCGCTTTGCTCATTTTAGTTTTTTGAGGCCGTGTTTTTGGGGGTTTGTTTTTTCAGTATCCAGCCTCTATTTCCTTTTTATCCTTCAGCCATTTTTATCAGCCTAACATATTTATTACACCCTCCCCTGCTCAAGGGACCTATTTTGAGCCTTCGATAATATGCATATTTCTTTATTCGCCTTCACTAAGTGTCATTTAATTCCTTTACTTCCCTCTCTTACAGTAGATTTAGAGGGAATCACTTATGAGGAAATGTATCTATAGCCATTTATTTCCACTTAATGCTGCAGACCCGAGAACAGTAAATAATATTTTCCTCAATGGATTTATTGCTATTGAAGATTCAAATGAGCAGACTTCAGATCACAGATAATACATGCTACTATTATTTTCTGGTGGTGGGCCCTATCACGGTGATTTATTTGCATTGCTGTAAACTGTGACTCATCGTATATGGAGCCCCCAAAGTGCTCAGCATTAAATAAATAAATATGAATGGCTGTAATTAAACAATAATTTGCAAATTTATTCAGGAGATAATTAAAACTCAACTCATTACTATATAATACATTTTATTTATTTTCATAATTTAACATAAAATTACAGGACTTAATTTGTTTTCATAATGACATTTTTTCCCCATAACCATTTTTAAATTTATTATGTTTCTGTTTTCTTTTTTACTGTTTATTCAAAGCAGCATCAACTTGGTTAATTCCGAATTGGTTAAGAGACGGGGGAATTTAATTGCCTGGAAGCAGCAAGTCGTGAAAAGACATTTGACATTTGGATGCAAGTGAGTGCAAGTTATGCGTCGATGTAGTTTTACTGGAAGTGTTGGTGAATCAGAGGCTGAAATTTCCCGATTACAGATCAGGATTCAATAAACATGAGTTGGACCCAAAGGTACTGTAAGAACGACACAGTGCAGTTACATGAAGACTGCAGCGACAATGAAAGTTAGTTGCATCATGTTTCATGTCAGGAGGAGCTGAAATATCCCAGCAAACTGTCAGTTTTAATTCCGTGATCATGTCATGTGGGATGGATGACTTGTCTGTTCACATCATTAAGTATGCTGTGTGAAACGTGGACCTCAGAGGTGGCAATGAGAGAACTGAGATATTAAGGGTTGACACTACAGTGACATGTCTGTTTAATGTGCATTTAATTAAATCAAAGCGTGGTATTTGAAGCGAGACATCTCCGTTTTATATTTTAAATTGCCAAGGTAGATGCAAAAGGGTTTTTTGTTTTACATTATTACCCGTTAGGGGCAGGCGATATCGCCTCAAAAACATATCACGATTATATTGTGAGAGGAAATCTGTGATAATGTTCATGATATTGAAATAAGGTGACTGCAGCTTGCAGGCAGTGGCATTTATTAGTGGAAAAAAGTGAATGTCATTTTCCAGCCTTCTTTTTTTTTGCTGTTGAACAGCAAACAGCTCGTTTAAAGTGCAACTGTATTGCCAGCAGGTGCCAGCAGTAGCATTATAGTCCAATAGTGATACAGAACGGTAACCTAGGAAGTGTTTCCTTAATAAACCTGCTCAGCTTTTTACTTTAATTGTTGTTATACTAGCTTAACCTTGTAACTCTTCAGGAGCCTGCATAGAATAGTAAAATTGAAACAGAAGTGTTTTCTGCGTGGGATCTTGTGTTGAGCTCTCTAACTAGTTGCTTAAAGCCATTCTTTTCCACCGTAACCGCATCAGTCCCCGCTGTTTGTTCTTTTTGTTATTTGGATTGCTACTAGCGAGTGCTCCAGCAACTGCCTGTTGAGTCACCAGCTGCTCCTATCTCCTCCTCACATGCCTCAATAGGCTGGTTGTAGTCAATGCTGTGTTTTTGCCTTAAGTGGTGGAACGGGTTTATTTCCATCTTTACCAGGAAGAGTTTCCTTATACATTTTGTAAAATATGGGGCTTTGTTGGAGGTCTGACCTCTTGTAGCCACCCCCCTATATATTATTGAAGCAGCTCCTTTTTTTTTTTTTTAGGCCTTAAATTGTCATCAGAGGCTGGCACACTGCTCTCAGACATGGTTTTTTGTTGTTTTTTAAATACTGCTATCATTGTGGACAGCATGGCACAGCCCTATGAGGCATCTGATGAATCTGATAGTCCCCAAATTAAGTCTGCATCATGACTACTACCCCAGTTATAAAGGACTGTCTTCAGCAGCAAGAAGAACACAGTGACCTCCAGCAAATGGTTTAAAGATGACGAAGACATTTTGGGTTTTCATCAAAAATCAGAAGCAGTTAAGACGATAACTCAACAGCTTTTAACACCTGCTGCCTTTAGAACAAGCCTGTTATATAAGTCAGAAGCAAATATTTTGATTGCCTTGCCATGTCATAAAATAGTGGTTGTCATAGAAGTAGTACACAGTAATTAACCTGTAATTAAAAGGAAACGACTGACACATTACACATTCATGTGGTTAACAATAGATGATTTTAAAAGCACAACATGCTACCAGATTGTAACTTTAACTTTGTTTGCAAGAAAGATAAACAATAGTGTTTAAGGAGTAGATGAAAGATGCCTGCAGGATGTTACACGTCAGATGAACTGTATTGCTTTGTCAGTGTTTGATTTTAGTAGAAGCAGATTAATCAGCAGAAACAGTAACTGTTACATCATCTTTTGAAGAGCCTTACTTTGACATGTCTGTGACATGTTCTGAAAAATCTGTCACTGAAAATTAATTAGTCGAGTTTGAATACTTTCTTTAGTAATTTCATGGTTCATTATATATTTTACACAGTTTGGTTATTAAATGTCGTTTAATTTCTTTTTAATTTGTTGGATATCGAACACTGTGGGGATCCACACTCCTCCTGTCTGCTCTGCTGAACCCTCCCACTGTGCTGACTGATAGGACCGCATCTGCATATCTACAAATAAACTAAGGAAAAACATTAAATTTTCCCAGAAATTAGTTTGCTGTAAGATGTCTCAGATTCATTATTTTGCTGGTTAATTTATGGATTTCCTGATTCCGCTGGTGACCAACATGTCTGGCAATCAGTAAATGTCACCGTCTGCAAAACAGTTTTAACTAGTGTCACTTTTTTTAAACATACAGTATCTCGAGCATCACGTTTTGCATATAACCTTTTGTGACAGATTTGTGAGCAGTGCTCTTGCATGTGCATGCACAAATGCAAAAGCTTCACTCACCCCGCGGCATAATTGTAAACTCCAGATCCTCTGCAGATGATGTTGACACATTGATGTGGTGAGGAGCATCATTTCAATTTTATAAAGCTCCATATTGAGACTAGTATGCACAAAAAAGTGCAGTGTTTGCCTGTGTTTCAGTATGAGAGTAGATGTGTCCATGTTCCCCAGCCCCAGTGTGAATCAGCATTGTAAATAAAGCTGCTCTGATATGTAGACCCACTTGCATTATCTGTAAGTTCATCATTCAAACAACAGGGGTGACAGAGAAAGAATGACTCAGTAAAAACTTCTTGAAATATGCATGTGGTTTGCAAGATTATTTATTCATGCATGGCTGTGTATTCCATTATGTGTAGGCTGCTTGTGTGTCACTGTTGTTGACAGAGAATCACTCAGGGAATAAGTACGCAATGTGAATGCAACTTAAAAGATTTAGTATGGGCTGAGGTGATATCTGACCAAAGGTTGGTTATTCAGTGCAACTCTGTTTATTGTTACTGTGTAGGTGTTACTTTTTCCCTTTGGAAGGAAACTACTGTTTGAGCTCATTCATATTTCTCTCCTGCCTCCAGATTTTGACCCTAGCCTTGGTATGATGGCTGGAATTACCCCCATGAACCCAATGATGCCCGGCCTCGGTATGGTACCTGCACCTCTCTCCCAAGACGTACCGGTTGTCAAGGAGATCATCCACTGCAAAAGCTGCACCTTGTTCCCCCCCAACCCCAGTAAGTCATAGTATTATGCTAATCCTACACCGGCTCTTTTCTTCTAATACAGCTAAAAAGACCACATTTCTTTGGGAGACATCGGCTTGTGTTAGAGCTTGAGATGCAGCACCTTAATTAAAAATACCTCAAAGAAGGGTCAGGTTTTGAAATGCATTATTTTTTTAATTTGGTTTAATTAATAATCTTGTTAATAATTTCCCAGTGTCCTGGACAGCATCTTCAGCTAAATTGATCAGAACATTAGTTCAGATTGAGCATAGATGGCTACAAAGTTGAGACCAAACAGCTGATCTCATCAGCTGGTTTCAATTCCAGCTGACATCAGCTGACCACTGATCATGTTGGTAAAATCTTAAGTAAGCCCTTTTATTTACATTGCTTTAGCCTGCTGACAGTTGTCGTGCAAGCCACTTTGTAACCCACATCAAGCTCCAGTCTGTTCTGTTCTGTTTGTGATTCTACTTTCGTGCTTCAATGTCCTTATGCTTTCGATCCATGTGCAGAACTGTAGGGAAGTCCCACAACATCTACGCCAAAATTATTTTTTCACTTTACTGCAGATGCAAAAGAAATGAAAAAAAGAAAAAAAAAACGAAAATTGAGTTGTTTCTTGAAGATTTGATCATATTTATCAGTTTCGGTGATTTATTGCTTTGCAGGATTTCTACCCATACGGTTTTGTTAAAATGTTGCTTAGACTTAGTATCACACTGTCATAAACAATGTCAGTACAAGAGAAGATACACCTGTTCACTTTAAGCTGCATTTACATTCTGACAAACACAGTGGAAATTCTCAGGGCAAAAATCTCACTTTGTATAATCTGACGCTATGTGTGTTTCCCAGAGTGGCGTTTATATTTATCTCACCGCCACCTTCCAATTATTCCGAGTTAGGAACCAAAATAGTGGGGGGGTACTTTGATTGATCCCACCTCTGCTTTACGGATTTCCTGCTGCATAAAGCTCTCTGCCTGGGGACTTTTTTCAAACAAGTGCTACATGTCATCTTCAAGGTGAACTGAAAGAAAAGCTCCTTACCACATTAGCATTCACTAGTTTACAATCCTTTTGCAAAACAAAACACACTCCTGAATTTTATTAGGCAAATATTGTTTTTCACGGCGCACATAAAGCTGTTTTAAGATATTCTTGTGCATCTGCTGTATGCATTTTGGCTCAGTATATGTGACAAAATAGAGCAGAGAGAAAAGCAGATTAAAAGTTTAACTTCACCTTGGATCATATTTCGAGCTAGTTGTCAGGAGCAAGTAGAGAAATGAACCAGGTACTTTGTTCAGGGGCACCTACAAACCCTGAGGCTAAATGAGGGATCAGCTTGTCAAGAAATTACCCAACAACTTTATAGCCTGTCACAGTCACTCACAGTCACAAGCGCGAGTGAAAACTTTTTGTGGAAAATGATCTCTTCCCAAAACCTTTTCAATCCTTGGTGGCACATGGACATGAGGCTTAATTGGTAACCTTTTTCATCGTCCTTGTTACTTTCTACTTTCCTGCCTTTCTACTCTGCTCCACTTACTCTTCTCTCGCTTTTTTGCTCCCCAGCTCTACTTATGATCTTTTTGCGTGTCACTTATTCCAGTGTCACAAAAAAGCAGTCCATCTATAAGCCAGGTATTTTAAAATAGGCAGACAATTGAGAAGCTGTCTAGCTTGATTCTTCTCATGAAAGCTAAGTAGCTCTGTAGGAGGTCTACAGGAATGGCTAATGCCCAGTGAGAATTGGCGCCTCATGAAATGGGTTGATTTTGTGTTTCTGTGGCTCTGAGTTCTGGTGTCGATCTCAGGTTGTTGGTGTATTTGTCAGGGTCGCATTTTCCAGCTAAGGGAACTGACTAAAACCAGTTCAGGTATTTGGCAAGGTTGTGGTATGTCGCCAGTTTATTTACAATATCTCATCTACAGTTTGACTCATTCTATTTCCATCCCGAAAACTGTTAATTGAGAAATAATTTAAAAAATATGTTGCTGAGCCTTAAGGTAATGACCGTGGCTCAGGGGGTTGGGAATCGCATCTGTAACCGGAAGGTCGCCGGTTCGATCCCTGGGCTCTCTGTCCTGGTCGTTGTGTCCTTGGGCAAGACA
>NW_024582365.1:137195-220224 GCF_018398535.1 Haplochromis burtoni
AAAAGGCAATGAAAATCGCAGTCAAAGTACACCAAAGTCCGCTGATTCACCCAGTACAAGAATTATGCTTCTAGTCCACCTAGTTTTTGAGTTACACAACGTTTTGTAACTCCAAAAAACGGCGTTTTTCGCCTCTCACCGCGATCTAATTCTGACTCCTCATCACCCTGTTTTTCAAAATGGCTGCTCTCTTTCCCAGTGGCGCAGTTGGTAATGACACGGGTCTGCAAGCCAAAGATCGTGGGTTCGATTCCACCTTGGTCAACATGTTTTTTTCCCTACAAATTAATACACTGTCACAGACCAGTAATTCATATTCATCATTTATTACAATTCTGCAAACTTTTATGATTTTACCAGCTTTTCTAATATGGACCTCACATTCTTGTTAACACTCCATGGCACAAATACTCTTCCCTTTAGGCTATTTCTCCCATTTTAAAGTATTACTCCTCCATAATTGTAATTCTGTTAAATCAAAGTACTTTTACTACATCTTAGTACTTCTGCTCAATCATAGTATTTCTGCTAAATCATAGTATTTCTGCTACTTTTTGGTACTTGTGCTAAATACAGTATTTCTGCTAAATCATACTATTTCTACTATATTATATTTTTCTTTCTAAATATAGCATTTCTGCTATATAATTGTATTTCTGCCAAGTATTATGTTTCCTCTAAGATATTGCAGTTCTGCTAAGTTATTCCATTTTAGCAAAGTTCTTTTGCTTCTGAAAAGCTTTTACAATTTCTGCAACTTTTCAGCTTTTTCAGCTGGTTTTTGCATGCAGCTTCAGCTTTAAGCATCCACACTGCATTTTCGCAGGAAATGCAAATTTTTCTAGTTATTATTATTATTATTATTATTATTATTACTATCAGGCCAAACCCCAAAGGAGTTTTGCACTTAACAGACCGTTACAGGACCTTTGAAGGTGTCTTGAGGAATTGGACAACACATCTTTATGGAGCGAGGCAAGGCCAGCATATCTAACAGACTGCAAACTTAACGCTGTTCTTTGTCTTGTTGCTTCTTTGGGAGGTTTTGCTATGTAAGTTACCCTTCTACCAGATGTGGTGTGAACATCTGGCGATCACTATAATGTAAAAGATGGATGATAAGTCAAACCTGGTCTCTTCCTGCTGTTGTTCTGTGGTCTTAAGTGTAATGCTCACATTTCTTGTAGGAGCTTTAAGGCGTGGGCAATGATCACCTTTACACAGTAAACTGCAGTGGACTGTGTTCTGACACATCTTACACTTGGCTACTTCTGCTTTTGTGTATGTGATTGGACCACACGGGCCAGCCATCACTCCACATCACTCGTTGTCCTTCATTTGATAACCTTTCTGAAGCTACTAACTTCGACCTGTCATTTTGGAGTTGCTCTGAGCAGTCGTCTAGCCATCGCAATTTGGCCTTTTGTCAGAGTTGCCTGAACTCTTACACATACCCATTTTCTCCTGTCTCCAACACAAACTTGAAATCCTGTCTGTTTGCTTGCTGCTTATTACATTCCAAGCCTGAAAGGTATCATTGTTACAGGATCAGTGTTATTAATTTCACGTCTTTATATGTGGTGTCATTGACGATTATCTCACCTCGACTGAAAAATTCAGTCAGCTAAAGGACAGGGCTGGGCGTGGCATGTGGGGATATATCTGGAGACCTCTGAAGCTAAAAAGAGAGTCTGACGTGCAGAAAACGGTAGAAAACCGCTTTGTTTAAGTCAATACTGTCGGATAGTTAAATGCACAGTTGCACCGGATACTGTATCAGCTTTTATTTAACAGGCAAGAAAGTTTACCCAGTCTTTCATATCAAAAAATGGTGTTGTTTTATTTTTGAGAATAGGATCTTGTCAGCATCTGTCTCGCTAAGGCTGTGTTGTCTTCCCAGTATGACAGAACTGACGGGTGAGTGAGAGGAGAACATTTTGATAGCACTGAATCATTATTTCATACTGCATGCTGTCAAAAGTGCTTTGAGATGCAAAATAGTGGTGGCCGGGACAAATCGTTGGGAGATGAAGTTATTTGAAGTCTTTGTCATGTGTTTACCCAGAGAACATATAATACAGTTGGATTATACTTCACCATTGAGCCAGTATAAAGCTTGCTGTTAATGGAATGTGCATGAATCACTGTTACAGTAACTAAGGACTGCTGCTTGGAACCAGAGCCATATTAATGTTGCTCACGGTTTGAACTGTAACAGTGAAGCAAACACTGGCATTAGCTGCATTGAGGCGTTAAGCAAATATCACAGGAAAGTACTCGCATCTTGGCAACAAGGTTGCATATGGTGTCCATCACAAGTAGTCATTACCCTCTAGCTGCACACACTCAACCTGACACCGCATGCAGCATCCTCGCTCACTGACCTTTTAGCTGAGCAACAGCAACCCTTTCAGCCCTCCCCCAGCTCTTGTGCTTTCTCGCTCTTCTGTCTTCTCAGTGTGCATAACCTTACAATCAGCGTACATCCTCATCAAGCCCTTCTTCTCAATGCGTCCCCCCTCTTGACTTCAGTCAAACCCTCTCAATTCAGCATTGATCACTGGTTCACCTTCTCTACTGCCTCTTTTGCCTGGTCGACTACATAATGCTTCGGTGGTATTGTAAATGGTTTGCAAAGGCTTTGCTCCCAGTATTTGGACCTATGGACCCACTTCAAAGCTTGATAACTGTTTTTCTTATCCAACCCTCTGAGGATGTTGTTAGAGAAGTTTGTATAGTTATCTTTAAAGAGATTTTAGTATTCTTGCAGTGTGTACCAGTTCGACATATGAACACATACAGTATAAAATATTTAGGAAGGATGCTCAGAAATGTTTGGTTGGTTTGTTTGAGGTTTTTCTCCAGTTTCTTGGCTCATTATTGATTTTGATGCATTTCGCGCAAGCGTTGTGCGCCATAAGCAGGGCCCCATTGTACATGCCAGTGCTTCATGTGTTTGCAACAACCAGTTATTCAGACAGTAGTAAGCAAACCGATTAAACCAAACAAAACCAAACAGACACTGATGTGCAGATCGCAGTGTGTGCAGTTGTGAGACAGTTGTGCCATTTTTCGCCGTAATTCTTCGTGCACATGGCTTAGTTTACCCCTGACAAGAATCAGCTAAACATAGGTACTTGAATGTGTGTAGATTGTAGTTTGTCTTTTGTGGTGGGGCGTGGTGTGCGGGGCCGTGCGGACGCACTTGCACAGCATCCGCAATCACGTCCGCTGTGTTAAAACACGGGACTCAGGGGTTGGTGGAGTGTTCATGTGCGGCTGGCAGCCTGTGAGCTGCAGCCGCAGCAAATAAAGACGGCTCAAAATGACGATCTGTGGTCCCGCCGTGCCTTATTCACACCACAGTCTTGTAAACTGTTGGCCTTTGAGGGACAAAGCTTCCTCTCTGTGGCATCTTCTCAGACCATGAAAGGGTGTCTGGTCAGTCGAGCTGATGGATTACAATAACCGGTGACAGTGTAGCAAACCACTGGGTGGTCATATGAAGAGCAGGCCATTGGGACAGGGCTGAACTAAAAATTAGCCAGTCTGTTTGCTTTACAGCCACATTCATGAAACTGTATGTGCAGAATAATTTGGTCTAATACAAGAGAAAATCACAGGGTCATTTTTGAGCCACTGGTTTGTCCTTTATTATATTATTAGTACTTTCTAACCTGCTAAAATTCCCAAATGATTTCCACAAGAGATCCTGCAAAAGCTGCTCCATCCATCCTCTTCCTATGCTTCCTTAGCCTCAGGTTCACTGGCTCATTATATTTGCATAAAATGCAATCACATGCACTGTTCATAAATGCTTTGATATCCGCTGATATCGTGTATTTACTGTAATCTGGAAGTCACAAATAGCTCATCTAGAGAGTTGTTTCTAATTCGTTTGCATAAAATGTTCGATTGTGATAAACAGTGCGATTCAGTAGCACAGCAGGCAGCCGAGGGGATTGCAAAATGATTTCACTCCTGCTAAGTTTTAAAAGATACACAGAAATTCACAGATTTAGGCCAAAAAAAACCCCAAGACTTTCCATTGTATTCTTTTTAGATAACTTACAGCATGTCACATTAGGTTATTTCTGCACTGCACCTGTTCTCCCTTCTCTGTCCTCCATCGGCCGCTCGTGGACCGAAAAGGTCAGTTAATTTGGAAGTCTTTGTTGCATCTGCCAACAAAGCGTTTCTGTGCTATCGCAGCTTTTTCTGCTCTGCCTTTACTTTTTCTGTCCATCTCAACTGAAAAACTAGTCTAATCCGCCAACTCTAGAGGTCAAGGAATGAAACAGACGATGTTTGCTTTAACGGTCGCATTTAAAGAAAAGGAGAGGCAGGGGGAGGGATGGGTTGTTGGAGCCTGTGTGTAAAGGTAGAAGAGATACAGGGGGAAAAATTAAAAGAAAGAGATGGTGCTGGCTCCGGCTCAGAGACATAAAGTTTGTTTGCAGCTCTTAACAATGCTGCATGCAAGTACAAGGAGTTCTGACAGCAGGGGATTATGAGCTGATAAAGCTTTTTAGCCAAAAGAAAACTCTGACTTTGGATCGTTATGTTTTCACAACTAAACTTCCTTCCCCTAACTTTTTTCTTTGTGTGTTACATGATGCTGTAGTATATTGTTGTGCTTATAATAACTAAATAATGTAACAGTTAGCAATATATTGTTTATTATTGCCAAACCAAGGCTTGGCTTTAAACTGTGTCCAAGTGCATAGCCGGTTGGCTCTTTATTAGATATTATGAACCAGTTGTTTCACCTTTGTTCCTTATGATCATGCTGTGCATCTGCTAGGTCAGTCAGTAATTACTTGTTATTAATAGTAAGCAATGAAATTTTACATGATTACATGTTCAGTATGCTTTGTTTAGTATAGACTTTCTAAGGTAGTAGTATCTCGCGAATAGTCAGGCTCCCCAAATAGCATGTGGTTAATTATTTAAAATAAATATGGTAAGATGTTAACTTTTACAAAACCTCCAAGTGTTAATAGTCTCCAAGTAGCTCAGAATTAAAGCTTCCTACTGTCTGGTATAAAGTTGCCTCCCCAGAACCAAGTAATAATAAAATCCTTTATAACTTCTGCAGTTAACAAGTTCCATTTGTAACACCGTAAACACATTAAAATGATACAGGGTTTATTCCAGTTAAACAAGAAGTCATTACACGTAGAACGATCCCATTTCATACTCGTCCACTTCAGAGATTTTCTGAAAGGCAGTTGAAAGAGGCTGCGATTGTTCAAGGCTACGAAACAATCATTGTTTTCAGCCGACGGAGCTTTTTGTTGTGCAGGATTATCTATTTGCACAGCCAATCCAGATGTTTAATGCCCACTGAGTTCCTGTTATCAGGAGTCTCATAGGAATGATCTTTAACAGGCTAATCTGCCTACAAACCTGCCTGCAGAGATTAGTAGGCAGTTATCATTCACTGTAATCAGCGATTGAACAGAAAACAACGCAGAGCATTGAGAAAACCTCAGGTAAATATGTTAACCTTGAAACGTAACCCAAAAAGTCATTTTGGTGTCTAAACGTAACCAAATAACATGTTTAAATGTTTGAGGCTGCAGAACGAAGAATGCCTGTTCTTGTGGTGCAGCACAAAGTAAGAGCATATATAGAACAACATATATAAGAACATAACTTATTAATGACGACTTTCTTCCTTATTGTTAAGTAGGAGGCTATTGATCGAGAATAAGGCATTAGTGTTTCATAGTAGCTAATAATGATCCTAAACTGTTACCAAAACCGAAACTGCATCAGGAGTCCACTACCAGTCTAGTTTGTTGTTGAGCATGAGATGAGCCACCCTGCTGAGAACACAGCAGCTCGTGCCGTCCTCTCCTTCATTCTTTTATCAAATCCTGTGCTGCATTGAATCCAGAGCTTTCATTAAAGTTTGAGTTCTTGCTTTACAAGCATCAGTGGAAGACTGTTTGGTCGTTGAATGACAAAACAAAATATAAAGAAACATGAACCATGTGTAACGTAAATCTGAAATTGTATTCACCAGTGCATATATGAGAATAATAAGAATATGAGGGGAGTTTTTTTTCTGACTGCACTCTAGATGTGTGCACTTGTGTCAACAGATGAATCCTTTAAAGACTGATCCAGAAGGCAGAATAGGAAACTCAGGGTGCTGCTAGACTCTTTCTTAACAGCTGTTACTAGGAAACAATACTTTTTTGTTTTTCGTTTCATGCCACTACTGAAATCTACTACTAAAAACACCTATATCCTGACCAATCCTCCTCCTATATCTCAGGTATCCAACCAGGTTCAGCCCCATTGCAGAGATTTCCTAGTAGACGTCTAGAAATACAGCATCCTCTGCACTACACTGATTAGCTGGTTCACTTCTCGTAGACCACGCTAATCATATTCATCATGGATGAGAAGCCGTAGCTATTGGAGATTAAATCAGTCAACATTCATCTGTGATGAATAAGTGATTTCTGCAGTGCGAGGGACCCTTCACATTAAAAGATCTGTCACTTTGGGGCCAACAGAATTTCATTTTCATGGATGGGAGGGTTTGATTTTTCAGTTTCTCTTACAAAAAAACTCTTGCTTAAAGAGGTCATTATTCATTAATGATATGATTAAGCTTCATAATTTTTTTAGGTCATGAGTGCTCTATTCTAGAATGACTTCACTGAAAATGCACAGCATCACCCTGAGAATTTGGTTTTTGCTTGTATTATATACAGATGTCATCTTGCTCTTTTAATGTTGCTGTGATCTGGCCCTCATTATTCTCAGTCTGAATGTAGAGGCTTTTTCTAAAATGGATTTTTCATTAATGCCCTGCTATTACGCTGCATTTGCTTTTGTCAGTCTTGCTTATTTGGTGATGGGATCCTTTATTATGCTATAATTATTTATTAAAATTTTGCATTTCTCATAGCACCAATGGTCTTCTCTTATCTTTATTTTAATGGATATTTTTATTGTACATGATAATCCAGGTTTTATTTTTATGGTTGGCTGCAGTTCTGCTTTATTTTCATCTATAGTTTTGACTTGTCTCCATGTTTAATACACAGATGTCTTAAAAACGACAAAATAAACACCTATTCGATTAAAGGCTGAACAAAATGTTATTATTACAAAGTGATGAAAGGTTTTTTAATCATTTTCCCTCATTTTTCAGGCAGTGCTGTTGATAATAGTTCTGTTTGTTACTTTGTTTTGTTTTTTTCTTGCAATGAATTTTAAAGAAAACCACTTTTCTCTGGCAAAGTCCAATCAATGGTTACCGCTGCTTGTATTGTTTTCATCTTCACAAAGAGCAAAATTCATGCTCAAAATAAAGTGTTTTACCTGAATTGTTCTCGGGTTGCCTGTGTTTAAGTTTAAGAAACATTGCAGAGGACTTTTTTGAACTGCAAACATTAAGAAATGCTGTCGACTAATTAGAGTTGTTAGTTTTTCCAGCCTCGTATTTATATTTCAACTTGATGATGTCTTACACATGGCTGTTCTTTGTCACAGACCTGCCCCCTCCGGCAACCAGAGACCGCCCTCCGGGATGTAAGACTGTGTTTGTCGGTGGTCTGCCAGAAAATGCCACAGAGCAGCTCATCATGGAGGTCTTTGGACAGTGTGGCGATATCACAGCCATACGCAAAAGCAAGAAGAACTTTTGCCATATCAGATTTGCGGAGGAGCCAACTGTGGACAAGGCGCTCTTCCTGTCAGGTAAGAGGTCGCAAATCTAAAGCCTTAATTTTATTTATTGTTTAAGGCCTTACTGATGAAACGCAGTGGTGTGAATTTCTGTTGTTAAAGTACCACTTAAAGTGAGCTTGTGGATGTCCTGCTGCCATTCGTGTTTTCATTGAGCACTTCAGTGCTTTGGTAAAATGCCTACCAAAAACAAACAAAACAACTGTCAGAAAATATCAAGACCTTTGCTAAAACAACTCGCTGTGTAAACCTTGCTGGTACCATGTTTGACCCTCTTTCTGATATGAGAACTGCCTTATTCTGCTGGAGACATTCATAAGAGAGTCTGCTCCATGTTAACATAGCATGACGATAACGTAATAGCATCACACAGTTGCTGCAGATTTTTTTCAGTTGCACCACAACCCGAAGGTGCTTTCCTGGATTGCGATGGGGTGACTGTGGAGGCCTTTTTAGTACAGTGAACTAATTTTCATGTTAAGGACACCAGTTTGTGATGGTTTGAGCTTTGTGACGTGGCGTGTTACCTTACTCAAAGTAGCCATCAGAAGATGGGTACAGTGTGGTTATAAAGGGATGGACATGGTCAGCAGCAGCACTCAGGCTGCGGTGTTGAAACAATGGATTGCCAGAAAATATCCCTCACACTAGTGCTGGGCGATATGACGATATATATTGTGTGGACGAGAGAAAAGTGTCTTCTATCGTTTCTAACCCAAATTTTATAAATGATTACATAAAATATATAGTTAACCCTTTACAACCGGTCGGAGCAGGCAAACTCCGTTTTACCTAACTATTTTTAAATCCCTGTAGAACTGGAACCACGTAAGGTAGCGAAATAATTTTTTTTGCATGTGAAACCGGAGTTGTACTTGCATCTAATGCCATCAGCTTGCCCTAGGTCACGGTTTCCTTCCACATATAGCTTTGCAAACATTGCATAAGAAGCACTTGCAGCAACAAAAGCATAATATTCCAGAAACACGCTTTGCCGATGTTCATAACACTTCCTACATTGGCATATACGTCAGCGCGAACTATCGCACGTCCACCATTACCTGCCCGAAACCGGGCATTTCCGCGAAAGGGCCTTATAAGCCTATGTTGGTGTTTTTAAAAGTCATGTTTGATTTTATGCTTTTCTGTATCGTTTCTGGGATGTTTAGAACTCAAATTATAATTATAATATTTATTTTCATTTTTCCTGTAGTATATAAAAATTAGTGTATCTCAGAAATAAAACTATGAAGACACTCAAAATAAATTTCTCGTGGTTGGAAACTATTTTGTGCAACTTTTTTGTATTTACAGTTTTGAGGGATAAGCCTCTTAAATTTTTCTAACTAGAAATATATGTAAAAAAACAAAAACGATTTTAAATTTTTTGTAGTTTATTGCACTACAAATTTTTGCAATTTATATAGTTACTATGGACTTAATGCATACATATTTTTAATATTTGGGCTATAACGGTTGTATTGATGTATGGAAACTTGAAATGCTCCCACGAATGGCACTACAGCATGTAAAAACATAAAGATAAGCTCTGGCGGACTTGGTTCTATGGTAGGTCTTAAAGGGTTAAGTAGCCTGTGGCAAATATATTAGTGTTGTCTTCTCACTATACATGCTCTTAACTTTATGCAAGAGAAAATAAAGTATAAAAAAAATGATAATTTTTGCAAAGAAATTCCGTCTTGTGGTTTGCGACCTGGTGCTGCTGTACGTGCACCCGGATTTGCGACATACTCTACGGTAACTCAGAACAAAGACTGCACCCTCGGCACTTTCTCTTTACAGACTGCGTACTTTCTAGATGACCACAAGTCAGGTGGTATATCGTGATATATATCGTTATCGTGATATAAAATAATTCATATCGTGATAAATATTTTTTCCATATCGCCCAGCACTACCTCACACCACTACAACACCGCCAGTCTGATACAAGGCAGGATAGATGACGTTTACACCAAATTCTGACCCTACTGTTGCCGCAGTAATCGAGAGTCACCAGTCCAGGCAGAGTTTTTTTCCAGTCCTCCATTGTCCAATTGTGGTGAGTCTGTGTGAATTTTAGCTTTATATTGCTGTTCTTAGCTGACAGGAGTGGCACCTGCTGCAGTCTTCTGCTGCTGTAGCCCATCTGCTTCAAGGCTCAGTGTGTTGTGCGTTTAGAGATGCTCTTCTACGTACTTTGTTTATATCAAGTGGTTAAATATTCAAAGTCCCATAAACAAAGACCTTTTGGATATTTTTTTCTTTCTCTGTAAAATCTAGAGATGGTGGTACAGGGAAATCCCAGTAGATCAGTGCATTTGTAATTCACCTTCAGCACCCAAGGTTAAACTTTGTGGCTATACCACAAAGAAGAGCATTCAATTATTAAAAATGTTTTCGTATTTCTTTATTAGACTGAGCACTAGAAGAAATCAAAAACTGGCTAGTCTCTATTAAGTCACTTAAGGAAAGAGATCTAAGCGGAGTTTTCTACTACAGGTGCCAAAAAAATCCATTTACCATAAAGGCAAAAAAACCTCTACTAACCATGTATCATTGGCTTATAGGCTCCTATATTACCACAGTAGCTTCTGGACTACAGACATCTTAAATCTCTCAGAGCAAACACATTGTCCTGTGTTCCTGCTCCCCCCAAACTCTTAACCCAATTCAGGAATATTCTCTGCGTTATTGTGTGTCCATGCAGGTAGGTAGGCAGGTGTGTGTATGTCTGAGTGTGGGTTTGAATGAGAGACCCGTCGATTTCGTCCGCATATACTCTTACAGTGAGATGTGGGAGTGGGGGTCCATATATTAAAGTGTTGACAGAGCTGTGTAGTTCCCCCATAAATAATACCACACACACACACACTGTGCAAACACTACCTAGAAATGACACCCACTCAAGCAGCCCACACCAAGATCTCCTCATATGAAATATTGGAGCAGTAGTAGACTGGGAGCCTGAAGCAGATGGAGCAGACAGTCGAGACCCTGAAATCGCGCTCATTTCTTTTCCTGCTTTTTTTTTGGTTTGTTGTTGTTGGCATCCAACACTGTTTCACCCTCTTTTTATTTTTCCTTTGATGAGAGTGTGTTGTGTCTGTCAGTAAATCACTCTGCACATCATTACTTTGCTCAGTTGGAAAACACACTCTTACACGTGTGACCGAAAACACACGTTGGATGCACTCTGATCATTTCGAAGCAATTAAATCACAAAATGGACCAGATTTCACTTCAGTCCACAACCAGCCATTAGTGGAAATTGAGTAAGGAGGGGAGAGTGGGGATAAGTGGGAACTAGTGTGGAGAAGAGTGGGGGTAATGAGGGATATTGTGGTGTTTCAGTGCCACTAGAGAAGTAATTGGCCTCTCTAAGTCTCCCTTGTGTATTCCCAAAAGGATGCAGGCCTTCTGTACTCCACAAACCCTACAGCTAATATATCTTCTCAAACCAAGAGATCTAACAAGAAGAAGAGAGTAATGATGAGGGCATGCTGGAGGTGAATCAACTCGTAGATCCCAATAAAAAGTGTCTTCGCTGGATTTTGTTGGATCTAAATACACATTGTTGAAAGTAATGGAAAGTGTTTTACTGTTGGCTCAGAGGAAATCCCCAGTGGCACAGACTACACATACCTTTTTAGAGTGTCACTCCTTTCAAATGTATTGCTTTTCAGTTCAGTCAAGTGTAACTTAAATCATTTTTCTCAGCTTTTTGAGCAGTGTAGAAGGTGTAAGACTAATGGAGAGTACCAAAGACAAATGAGCACGGTTTAATAAGAAACTGATGTAAACAGGACGTACGAATTTGACAGATGTCCGGGATTAGAAGCATTCATGCCTTGTATTGCTTTGCTGCAGCAGTCTACGTGCCACAGGAGGCTGCGTAACTGTTACTCTGTGACGAGTGATGTCACATGTTACCCTCTACTTTTTTCCCCTTCGTGTTCTGAACTGTGAAGTAACAAATGAAACCAGAGACCAGAGGCACATTAGTTTCTCTTAAGCGCCTCCTACTTCATTCGACCATTATTTCTCTTTTATTTACAATTTCCGTTTCCTTCCTAGGTTATCGTATCCGTTTGGGTTCAAGCACAGACAAAAAAGACACTGGACGCCTCCACGTCGACTTCGCACAGGCCAGAGACGACCTCTATGAGTGGGAATGTCGCCAGCGCATGTTAGCCAGAGAGGAGCGTCACAGACGCAAGATGGAAGAAGATCGCCTCCGGCCACCATCCCCTCCTCCCATCGTCCACTACTCTGAGCACGAGTGCGGTCAGCTGGGAGACAAGATCAAAGGTAGACATGGATGCTGGCAATCTGTGAAGCATGTACAATGAAAAGCATGCAGGATATGAGAGCACAAACATAAGAAACACAGATTGGCAGAAGAGAAGAACCTGTCGCATGTGTGGAAGAAAATCATTTGCTTCTGTCACATTGTTATTGAGAGAATACAAAAATAGGCCTCATGGTACTGTCTTTATTCATGCAATCCAAAAACTGACAAGGTAGATAATAAGTCATGACAGTGGTTGAGTACTGCGAGTGTGTGTGCTTGCAGGGATTTCCCAGTGCAGGACATTACAGGAACAGCCATAAACTGCAGCCGGTAAATCTGAGAAAGTAATTCTGATGTTCTAACAAATTTGCTTTCAAAAGACGAAACGGCTGTTAAACACAGTATATCAGTTTACTCTCCCCTCAGCAACCGCTTCTCTCTTATCTCGTCCTCTCTCTTCTACTCTCCTCCCTGCTCATCCTCTCTATTTTTTTCTTCTCAGCTCTTTCTCCCGTTCTCGGCTTTCTGTCGAGTTTCTGGCTGAATAAACTTGTTTCACTAATGAGCAGTGACACTTCCAGGTCTCAGTCACAGTTGCCTAATAACAAAATGGCTGTGACTTTGTGCCTCTCAACCATCTGCGTGAGTCTTTTTCAGCTCTCCCTTCCCCAGCCTTTGGTGCGAAGAACTCCAGCACTGTGCCGTTCAAGCCAAGGATTTGTTTCTGATCACTTTGGGCTGCTGTTGTGAAAACTTTTATCCCAACTATTGCTTCAGATTTAGGTTTTCTTTCCAAAGGGGAAAGAGGATTTAGCCGTTTCTCCCAGGCAGTTGTATAACTCAGATCCTGCTTTTAATGACAAGACACCTATAGAGGAGGTTTTCACCAAGATCCCTATAAATGGGTGCTTGTCTCTGCCCTTAGCTGTTGTTGAAGTCCACAAAGTTGTTTGTTTCCAAATATATAACTGTGTGTCATAATTTGTTTTTCTTTCATCCAGAGGCACTTGCTTTTAAGGTTTCCTTGCTCTTATTAACCCTGCTTTTATTTTGTATATGGTCAGTACAGGAGAACGTGTTTTTAATATTACAATGTACCTGCGTTTCACAGTTTATTATATGAAACATTTATTAGTGACCAGAAAGCAGAGCATATTTTCAGCCTTATGGGATTATAGGTGAGAAGTCTCTGCTTTATCATCATGCTTGGTGTTTGGTGCACTCCTCTCCTTTCGTGAGACTGTACAGGGTACAGCGTGTTTTTTCTTTTCCGTGTCAATCGTAACTCTTACTCTTTCTTGCCCAGATGACGGCAAATTTCCTGAAGCGGTTCGTGTGCTCCTGACCTGGCTTGAACGAGGCGAAGTTAACCGCAGAAACGCCAACAACTTCTACTCCATGATCCAGTCCTCCAACAGCCACATCCGCCGGCTGATGAGCGAGAAGAGTCAGCATGAAAAAGAGATGGAAGAAGCCAAAGACAAGTTCAAGACTGCTCTGGCTGGTATACTGGCTCAATGTGAGTTACTACAGTCTGTCTCTCACCAACACACACTTGCATATTTCAATATTTACACTGTATATACTGTAAGTAAGCTCCTTATTGTGCAATGCAGGAAGAGGATATGATGGCATGAGTCAAATCCTTTTTGGTTCAGTGTAAGTTTTAGGATAGCACACCCACATTGAATGTAAATAGTTTGTAAGCTAGGCAAAGGCACCAAGAATCCAAATCAAGCCTGCATTCTGGAGAACTGTAATCCACTAAAAAGTAAGTATGACATTGTTCACAGTCTCTCACATGATGCACAGACCGTGTGCTTGCACACAAATGTAACTACTGACCGACACACTGCGGATTTAAAGGTTAGGCTTAAAAGTGTCATAGCTGCCCTCTTGTCTTGTACTAAATTGTTGTTGGGACCATGGCTTAAAGGTAAGTTTAATTTCTTTCCTAAGAATGAAAATGGATGTATTTATATAGCTCTTTATTAGTCCCGAAAGACCCCAAAGCGCTTTACACAATCATTCACCCATCCACGCACACATCCACACACTGGTGATGGCAGCTACATTGTAGCCACAGCCACCCTGGGGCGCACTGACAGAGGCGAGGCTGCCGGACACTGGCGCCACCGGGCCCTCTGACCACCACCAGTAGGCAACGGGTGAAGTGTCTTGCCCAAGGACACAACGACCGAGACTGTCCGAGCCGGGGCTCGAACCAGCAACCTTCCAATTACAAGGCGAAGGCCCAACTCTTGAGCCACGATCGCCACGAAATGTTCCCTGTAAGGCTCCTGCTCCCTTTTTGCTGCATCTATAATACAAAATATTTCTTTAAAAAGTCAGAGGAATGAAAGGTTCATATTGTTGTTGGAAGAAAACACAGGAGTGGAATGTTAAGGTTGCAGGATGGACGTAGTAACATACTTTCTGCAAGAATACACTGGAGAGCGAGCATGTACAGGGAATGCTTTGCACACTGATGTTGATAAAAAGCCAAAGGCATAATAAAATGGAGAAACCCACCTTTGGCAGCTTCAGCTCTTCAGCTGCTGATTTACACTAAAGTCTGCAACACTTTGTCACCACATGCATGTTAAATACAACGTAACGTCATTAGAGACGGTCGCTAGTTTCGCTGTTTCATTTTTATTAGATAAATAATGCACATGGAAAACACAGATGGTGGGGATATAGTTCTTTGTATAAACCAGAAAGAGAGGCAGGCCTGTTTGTTGTTGTTGTTGTTTTGTATTGGCCATTCTCAATTATTTCAGCCAAACATAAATTCTTAGCTTTTTCCTGATACTGTAACTCAGCCTGTGGGGGAGGCTTTATTTGTCATTACAGCTAAAGTCTGTCTGCTTTACTACTTGCCGTCCACAAATTGTAGTTTATGAAGCTATATGTCACCTTACAGGATGTCTCTCATCCCAAATTTAACAAAAACATGTTCACTTAATCTTTAGTGGTGTCTATTGTTGCATACAGTCACATTGCATATGCCCAGGTTTTGAGATACTGCTTCTGCTGCTACCTCACTAGATTTGAAGTTGTGTTACTTAAAGCCCTGAAAAAAACAGACTCAAAAGCACATTGCTTCTCCAGAAACTCCAGATAATTGACAGTGAAGAGGTTGTATTTGACCGACTTTCTGTCGAAGACGAGTAGTATACAAAATGTATAAATATTTCCATATATGCTCACAGGCCTGAAAGCCTGTCTGAACATGTGCCTCTCTTCTTTGCCCTGACCATCGATTGGATCCATCAAATTACAGGGTGCTGGGAAGATGATATTGATCCTTGAACTGTGCTATCTCTCACCACTCTGCAAACACACACACACACCAACGCACACTTAACTGGAGGTCTTATTGGCTCCCCCTCTGCGTGAGTTAGGGCTTCTGAGATACACAGACCACCCATGACCACCTGCATGACAACAGACAGGTAGCTGGTGGTGGAAAAATCACTCAGTTGATGTACTGCACATAAGATAAAATCTGACACAGAATATATTTAGACCCAGAGCAGCTGTCCCCAACCACATCGCTTCCAGAGTAAATGGAGACCCTGAAGTTAAAGGTTCTGGCTTATTGCCTCGTGCTAATTAGGCACGATGACCCGAAAAAACTCAAAGTCCAGACTCGAGTCTCTACCCTTTAAACGACTTTGTAGTTACAGTCGTGTAAAAGGTTTTAGCAGCGGCATAGAGCTTATGGCATTTGCACAGGAAAAATAAATCAGGAACACTCTTACTTGAACAACTTGTTGTCCTTGGGCAAGGTTCTTGAGAGCCCACGTCTGCAGTGGAGCTGCATTGTGGTCAACGGTAGCATACTGAGAGTCGGCCTTGGTTATTTTTGGCAGCTGGCAGTTGCTGAGCAAAATGTCCCTCATTAAACAATAAGTCTGCAGCCATGCTCGCAGCTCTGAGACACTGTACTCCTTCCTTTCTTCAAGTCACATGTGAGGTACTATAATTTGTCTTTTTTAACTAGTATTAACTTCAGCATCCAAGATGTAATTATGACTGGAAAGCTGACATTTTTGGGGAAACCTGTGATATTCCCAACTGGCATTTAAAAGCACCTGAACTGACAGGAAAAAAGAAGATATGAGTAGCTCTTCAGTCAGTGTCAAGATTGAATTCGGTATGTTCAAATTCGTTAGACATGGTGGTGTATTTGGCTAATCGTAAGCCACTCGGTTTAATTATACCATACCTGTTAAATGCAGATTACCCATTAATTTGCTTGCTTGTTGTAAGAAGCTGAGTGAAGTAGCTTCCCAAATATGTGCCTGGAAATATTTCAAGATAGCTACAGAACTACAAGATGTTCCTTCAGAAAATTTCAGGGGAGTTTATCCTCTGGGGTTCATGAATAACTGCCAAGTTTAGTGATCCAGTGGTTATGTTTGTGTCAGCCTGAACTAAAATAATCAATTTATGCTATAGAGCCGTGTTGGTAATTAAAGTCAAGAGTAGACATGTGCTAAAGAGCAACTGCTCTGCAGAAACCAGTTTGTCTCATATAATTCAAGCACGCTCTGCGGAAATTGTATAATTTATTGAACTTTTGCTTGTGGGAACTATCTGATCACTCTCCCATAGGATGATGCACTGGCATCAGCTGGTAAGTAGAACACACGCATGCATATACCACTGAACGAACACACACACAGTTCTTTACATCCCTAGTTGACTCCGCTTTTTCACTCCTCTGCTCCTTCCCAACTGTCCTCTCTCTCTTTCTCTCTTTCTCCCTCTCTCTCTCTGTCTCTGGGTGGTCACTGGTCCTTCCCTGCATCCTGCCACAGTTGAACAGATTGTGTCTGTATTCCAAGCTGCTTCCAAACAAAAGGCATGGGACCATTTCTCCAAAGCTCAGCGCAAGAATCTGGACATGTGGCGCAAACAAGCAGAGGTTGGTACATTTTGATTTAACTGTGTCAATCACATCATTTATGGAACAATTAGTCATTATCCCACTTTGTTTTACGCCTTCTCAATGTAAAGCTCTTTAAAATGTTGTTTGATACCAAAGAGGTGATGGTAATAATAAAGAAATAATAGGAAAGGGCAGAGCCCTTGTAATAGTAAGTACTTTGACTGAAGCAAGGCTGCAGAGCAGGTGCCTTCTCAATCGAGCCGTTGCGAGATCCAGGCACAGACTGAGGCCCTTTCCTCCTCCACTCCTTCCTCCAGCCTTGCCTCCCCCATGAAGAGATACAAGGTGCTTGGTGAGTCTGTTTCTTCCACCCCTAAGTGTGTTCAAGAAGAAAGGTAAATCTGTACAAGCCTTCCCTGCCCTCTTCACCAATAAATTAGAAGATGTTGATTTTGGGGGGGCTTTTTTCGTTCTCTGAAGTAAATGATTGAGGGACATATATTGAGAGCTAAAAGCATATTCATTTTCAAGTCTAACAGCACTTTTGTCATCTGCTGTCTGCTTGCTATTTTCTCTCTCTGCCAAATGGAACATTAATTGACATGATGATGGGTTGTATGTAATGGAGGGTCTGGCATGTGTTGCAGTCCTGCGTCTAATGGACCGTATTTGAGCATATCTGATTGGTAAGTTTCTTTGAACCATAGTATGAAAAACAACAGTTTTAAGATGCAAGTTAAAGCCCAGTTAAGATGCTCATTAATAACAAAATAAGTCATAGCAGAAGCAGCAGTCAACTTGTGCAAAAAAACTTCACATTGAAGGTAGGTGGTGGTGCAAATCAGAAATGTCGCTCCAATTATCAGATGTACTGCAGAATTATGAGCATGGAACTTGTGTTTATAATGGCTCATGTTAAGGCCTCTGAGTAAGAGAAAGCAGAATGATGCATATTTAATTGCACACGCTGCCATCAGGAAAGACCCTTTTGTTTTGTTGCCATTCCTCACTCAGTCCTTAAGCAATACACTCACTGGCGAATCATACTTTTGTACATATATAAAAACATACTCTTAGATATTGAAAGTTTTCAAATCTCTTATGCTGTGAACAGTGTTTACATCAGGCCTTGGGGTTTTTTCTGTTCTTTTCCTGCCTTGCATACATTTGAGTGTACAGTATGACCCTAAATGTAAACAAAAGAGACCACGGTGGGTGGACACTGCTGCTAAATATGTCCTGATACAAGGAAACATCCCTGTTTGAAACATCCTTCGAAGTGTTTTCTCTTCAGGCTGTTTTACACTTACAATTGCTGAGAAGCGATTTAGACACTTCGTGACATTGTGTGCTTGTCTCAAAGCGAGCGATGGTAAATGGCCTGTATTTATATAGCGCTTTACATATCCAGTCATTCACACACACATTCACACACTGGTGATGGCAGCTACATTGTAGCCACAGCCACCCTGGGGAGCACTGACAGAGGCGAGGCTGCCGGACACTGGCGCCACCGAGCCCTCTGACCACCACCAGTAGGCAACGGGTGAAGTGTCTTGCCCAAGGACACAACGACCGAGACTGTCCAAGCCGGGGCTCGAACCGGCAACCTTCCGATTACAAGGCGAACTCCCAACTCTTGAGCCACGATCGCCCCAAAGTGAGCGATAAGTGAAGTAATTTCAACTCTAGCTGTTGGGTTAGCATAAACCCGAGTTGAGTCTTTATCTCTGGCTGTTAGGCCTCAGGGCCTGAGGAAAAGTAATCGTAACTAGCGAGGTCACATGCAACCGGTAGGCGTCTTCAAGTATAGATTATCCTAATAAATCACTCGGTGCCCTTACTCCCTGTACATTCAAAGACTGTGAAGTGTTTTAGTATCTGTCAGCTCATTGCTTTGGATCAGTCTTGCACTTGAGCTTAACCTGCAGCAGGCAGAAAAAGAAAACTCTTCTAAAATGTATTAAGTAAATAGGGAACAATTACTCACGTTAGGTATAGAAAAAAATCAACCTCTAAGGAGGCAATGCTCCTTTATGCTTCACTGAATGCTTACAATTCCAAAAAGTGCACTTGCATTTTATGATTGCTTACAAGAAACACATCCACGCCTATATTGCTGGGTTGGTACAGTGCACTCAGCTGCGTGAGCCGGAAGCTGTTACCTTTAGTTATATATGGACGTGTAACAAGGAGTGTGAAAGGCAACTACACGTTGTGTGTGAAGGTCAGAGAACCAAAACAATGGGTTTAAAAAGTCAAAAACTGCATGTGGCTGTAGAGGTGGATGCTTCGACTTTAACCATTAAAGCTGATCATTTCTTTACTATCAAATAATGGTTTTATTTTGTTCATACCTATCTGTCTTAGAGGCTGTAGTGCTTGCAGACACTGTCCAGTGTATAGAGAATCGGTAAGTAAGTGTGTTTGTTTGGGGACAGTTTAACATCAGAGGCAGCCAGTATCACTCTGTGGCCTAAAGGCGAATAATAGAGGAACGGGCGGCGCTGTTGAGGAGCTGCAGCTCACAGGCAGAATCAAACAACAGCTGTCTCTCTGTTTTTATGTGGTGTGTTGGTGTGTATGCAGTGGATGTGTGCTTGTGCACAGAGGGTTGTTTCTCCACGTGTGCTTGTGTGTTTCGAGTACCTGTTTGACCTGTGCCACGGGCTCAGGCTGATAACATCAGCTGACAGATGGTTTTAAATGTATTTACTCTTGGGCAGCTTTTTTGCTCCCTCCCTTAGAAATTGTTATTTCATTGATTTTGCGCTTTTTATCTACTGATGGTGTTTGTAAACACAGCACTCCCCATATGTGTCTTTCTGTATTTATTTCAGTAAATACTTGTTTTCATGTTTCACTGTCTTTATTTCATTGATTGCCTAAGAGACACCCTGTTGATAATGTGTCCGTGTAGTTGTGTACATGAAGAGAATATCATGCTTTGAAAAAACTCCTTTGAAAGACACTAGAGGCTCATGCAGGCTTGTTAAGTGATGGCTTGTATGTTTTGCTTTTGTTCTAAAGCATAAATCATATATTTAATGATTTAACCCTTGTGTTGTCCTCGGGTCAAAAATGACCCCTAGGTGGATGGCAAACAAGTGTATGGGAATCCCGAGGACAACACAAATAAATGGAGGTCAAAGTTTAAATCACTTTTGATCGCTAAATGCTGTAAATGAGTGAAGTCGCAGGAGAGAGGAGTATCATGGTGAGATTGATCGATGCCTTCGGCTTTAAATCGGCTGCCTCAAAGTTCAACCGTTAAGCTGCAACAAAGGTTGAGCTCTATAGATGATTGTGCAGCTGTTATATTAACAACTGCTTTTATTATATTCATTAATATGTGTTGCATACATGTGTGAATCAAGTCCTCACCCCTTTTGCAGCACAAGCTAAAATATTAGGCCTGTCAGAGCATGTAATCGTGTATCTAATGCATCGTACATCTAAATTAGCTGTGCATTATAATTCTTTCGAGATGTATATTTTACACTAAAATGCAAGCATGTTACATAAAGGTCCAGACACAGACCAAACAATGAAGATGTGGTAGGATAGTCTTAGTATTAACAGTCGACCATATGTTTATTCGTTTGTTGGTTTTGACTTTCTCTCAGCACAAACCTGGAAGGTTTTGTCTCAATTACAGCCACTCCATTTCAGTGGTATGACCTTAATCTTTAAACCATTTTGAAACCTGCTTCTGGTTACTGGTCTCCAGATGGATGTAGTCATTAGCGATTCTGTCTGTGAGGGTGAAATGAAATGGAGAAGATTGGTATTTTACAGTTACTGCTGGTGTTTCCAGATGTGCCCTCAATTAGAATAAAACATGGGCATAAAAACCAGCAGCAGGCGCAATGTGCACCGAGACACTTATCATGGTTTGTTGTTGTGAATCAGTGTGTAGTGAAATTGAGGAGCTTTGATTTCATTGACAGATGGTAGAGTTGCATTTGTATGGCTGCTTTAATGTGTACTGTTTTTCTCCAAGTACAAAACGGTGAGGTCTCATTGTATATGTGCTACCATATACCCCATTTCCGAGCCATAGAAGGAACTGAGCCCTAGCTCTGATATCATCCTTTTTATCTCTCTGCAGCTGCACTCCTTTGTTCTGTACCAATATGTTAAAAGTTTTCCTTTGCAGCTCAGTTTTCCTTTAGCGTCAACTTTGAAGGAGTTTACTGATCAGCACCTGCTAAAATGTGCATCACTCTGGAGTCTTTGCAGTTTTGACCCGTCGCTCTTTTCACTGTGTTTTGCAGGAGATTAGAAACGTGCACAACGAGCAGCTGATGGGCATCAGACGAGAGGAGGAGATGGAGATGTCTGATGATGATATGGAGGATGCCCCTGACAGCAAGGACTCTGAGGACTCAGGTATGCATATGCATCCACAGTTCAGCACTTCTGTCATCTTGACAGGAAGTACACTGATCACGATTTCCAAAGGATCAGCACAGAGACTGTTAAATAACTGAGGGAGACAGCTCTGTTTGACTGAAACGACAGTAATCATCCCCCAAGCACCTGACATCCCTGCATGAATAAAAAAACACATTCAGACTACATCAAGCTGCTGACAATATGCAGGCTAGCCTGAGTTAATGTTGAACATAAGTGCTGAATGTCATTCACCTCAGTCCACCCCAGTGAATGTACACATAGGAGCATGTACATGTGCCAATCTGTCCACATCTGCCAGCTGCCATCTAATTTCAGATTGGGGTATCACTGAAGTGCCATAATCTTCTGTTGCTCCCTCAAAGGAGACTCTTTGTGTTTGCTGAAGCAACAAAAGTTAATGATGCTGCTAATCCCTCAAACCCCATAACAATAACCCAAGAATTCTATAGTAGTCATTGGTGCAACATGCAGGGAACCACATGTGAGGCCTCTTCATCCCATGTTCTGTGCCTCTTTCATGTCTCAGATGTGTGGTTTCTTCTTGGCTGTTAATCAGCCTGATCTCTGCCTTTTGCTAATATGACAGCATCTCTAATTAGCATGCAAATGTATGTAAATGCACTCGTCACTTCAGCCCCTTCTCTTTTGCAGCCTTGCTGTTTAGCTATCATTAATTAGCATTGCTGTCAAAGACCTGTCATTTCGCTCAATGCTGCAGGATTGGCTGAGGTGGCAGGTGTTAATGTGACACTTTTTCGTATTTGTGTTAACAGGCTGAGTGTTGCACCCCCCCCCCCACACACACACACACACACACACACACTCACTAACCTTTAAGCAAACGGGCATGTTTACACGTCAACCATCCCGGCTAAAAACACCTGTGTTATGACTGCAGCCTCTTAAAAAGGGAATCGATGCTCCGCATCTGACTCATGTACAGAATAGAAGGCAAAAGAGCCGCTTCTGTGCATGACTGTACACCCGAAGGTGTATGCCTACGTGCACACTCGCGGATATCTGCAGGTCGATAGCTTTGCCTGTTACGTAACAGAATCTGGCCAAGCAGTTGACATCTCCTCACACCAAGCTGATGAGGCTCTCAGATCAATACACTTCTCACCTCAAACCTTCATTTTGCTGGTAGGAAAGAGCACACACAAACCCAGCGTGGACACACACACACACACACACACACACACGCCCAGCAAGAGTTCATTAACACTGCCAATGGTCCTCCATGATAGACTGCAGGCAGCACTCGTGAACACCCACACAAAACCTAACAAGACATGCTTTCATGCACACACTCACTCACACAGGATGGGGCTTATCTCCCCAGTCCAGTCAGTGTGTTGCAGTTTCCCAAAGAGCTTCTGCTCAAGGCTTGCAGTAGGAGAGCAGAACCGATATAGTAGTGGACATCTTTGGAGCTAAGCAGATCTCATGGAATAATACCTCCTCCCAATCTACTCTTTTACTCAGTAGGTCAGGTCAAATGTCCAGATGAGAGCTACTGGCTAGAACACTGTGGTATTATTACAGCTTTGAGTACATTAATATATACTACAGGTGTTTGATCCCTGGACATGGTATATAGAAGTGACAGTGCTGCACCAACTTGACAGCATTGTACTGTTGGACTTTGGGCCCTTTTGTGTTAGAATGCTTGAAAAGTAGCTAAATATCATTTACATTTGGTTACCCAGTCTGCTTTCTAAAGGGGACCTACAATGCTTGTTTGCTTAACTACCCTTTCTGCTTTGGTTTAAGGGGGATGGGGGGAGGCCCCTTTTTCAGCTGACATAAGGGTATATCCTGGACAGATCAGCAGTTTAGAATCGCCAATTAGCTTTACACACACATCTTTGGACTACTGGAGGGAACCAGAGTGCCTGGAGAAAACTTGCACAGAAACAATGAGAGCATTCAAACACCACAAAGCGAGCCCGCAGCTTACAGCAACCTTTTCTCCTGTGAGGACACTAACCACCTCTGCCTTATGCTCATTTCCAAAGTCTTGTTTTCATTCGTGGACTCTAAAATTGTAGCTTTGCATCAGTAACAGTTTTGTAAAATCTGTATTTGTCTTATACTGTGGATTAGTGCAAACCCCTCAGCTTGGTCCAGCCAGTCACTGGTCTAAAACAAGCTGCTTTCGTTCCCTTCCTCTTTCCTTTCCCAGCGTTTCTTTGATTTGCTACCCCTACTAAAAGCGTTTGAACAGGAGTTGTTGGGGCCGTCTTTCACAGCTAGTGCTGTTGGCCTGGTGTGGCCATATCAGTTTATCCAGTGTCATTGACATTTTACAGAGCCCAGAGTAGAAAATATGCCTCAAAGTAAACATTTAGAGCAGCCTGAGCTTTTGGCTCACAGGGATAACTTTCATATATATTGACCTCAGTGTTTGAAAGTTCTGCAGTGCTTAGTGTAAGCATGCACTACACAGAAAATAAGGAAAAGCATTATGGGTAGAAATGTGAAGTTTTCTCCAAGCTTTCCTCCCTGGGTCAGCTATAAAATCTCATATAGTGAACTTGTTCATCAGTCTGGATTTACTCAAAATGTGATGTGAGTTGTTTTTTCTTTTTAATATCTTGCCAAGCCGCTGTCATTCAAGTTATGAAAGGGAAGGAGCCTCTGGTCCCAATTTCAAAATGTCTTTGAATGATATCCTCACTGTTAACCTGGAGACACAGCACTTTCTCAGTTGATCAAACATCGTATGTATTTGTTTTGCTATAAGCGGGGATTAAATTGGGATTTGTATGAGGTTCATAAGTGTAACTTATAACTGTGACTGGCAGAAAAATATTTCTGCATACGAAAGGTCCATATTGAAGTAGAAAAAGTTGAAGCATCAAACTTTAAAGATGGGAATTAATAATCATGGTCCAGCCTTTCTGATAATTACATCAAAAGGAAAATTCTTTATAGACATTATAAGTGATGTTTCACTGCTTTCAGTACTTTGTATTGAACCGTGTGCAAATGTAAGCTAACCCTGCTAGCAGTGGGACTTATTGGCTAGCTTGTTGTAGCAACTGGCTAACTGAAATAGACTTTCATAGCGGTTTACTTTCATGAAAGGAAACTACAATAAGCTTCTGTGTCACTTTTCTGACCTATTTCTCTCCCTACCTTGAGTCCATCTTGTCCTGGCATCTATTTTATCTGAATGAAAAAACAGACAAACTCACTGGGAGACCACACTTCATGCACACTACATTATTCAGTTCACTGTTAAACCCAATGGTTTGTTTGAAAATGTATTTTAGTCCTTGGCTGAATTATTAAGATAAAGAATTACATACGTTGTTAAAGATAGATCTGTGAGGCTGGGTGTCGCCTGATGGCAGTGAAAAGTAAATGTGCCTGAGCTGAAGTCCAGGATATAGCAGTGAGTTGTTGCCAGCCGTGATACTCTAGCTGGCACGTGTCTGTGTGCAGACGTGGCAAAATGTTTCTCTGGCAAAACCTGCACCAAAGGGCGTGTCTGCCTCTGGATTTTAGCAGATCTGAAACTTTCCAGGTGTTCAGTTTAGATCAAAAAGAAGCCACATCTCAAAAATCACCGTAGCCTGACTTGTGAACACAAAGTACTGTTTCGATGATATATTTATTACTAAATTAGTTTTTTACCAATTATATATCAGAAACATAACACGTCGCAGGTAACACGATCCCATCACTACACATTCTTTAGCTTTTTCTTCAACTTTATTTCTGAGATATCCGTTTTTGACCATTATTTCTCACCTTGATGGCTGCCTTTGTGCCTCAGCCTTTATTGTTGGGTAGCCGAAGCCAGTCAGAGGTGCAAATCAAAGTGGTTGCAAACAGAAAATGCTTCATTATATTATCAGGAATATGGTATGTAAATTTCATGCCTATCCAAGTGAAAGAAATCCTCCAACTGCGAATAAAATAACAGTGGGTAAAATAATGGGATGTAAACCAAGCTTTCTGGAGCTTTGATGTCAGCTGCTTTGTAGATAAATACCATCTTTTTCTGTCATGCTCTGTCCTAACTCTTTTGTTATCAGTGCTCTAATAGTCACCTCCTGCTGTTGCCTCTGTGAATGAGGAGTGATGCAATCATGACTGCACATGTCACTGTCAGAGGTGCAACCTTTACTATCTTGTTTGTGTTTTAATATATACGTCTTCAGAGGACAAACGGCTCGGGGAAAACTCAAGAGCACCGTATCAGGAGTGACACAGTAAAACTGAGCCTTATCTCAACTGGAATTTGTATTGTTAGGGGTGTTAAATGAATATAGGGAATGACCGGTGGCGATCCATGATAACCAGAATATTTAATTTTCTCTGTGTTTATTATGTAGGAGTTTCCCAAGCAGAGGCATTAAAGGAGGAGAACGACTCCCTACGCTGCCAGCTGGACGCCTACAGGAACGAGGTGGAGCTGCTAAAACAAGAACAAGGCAAAAATCAGCCAATTAGGAGCGAGGAGGACAACACTCACTCACAGCAGCTCAGCTTCCTGCAGCAGGCTCTGCAAGGCATGCAGAAGGTGATGCTTATTGTCTACACAGAAGCATACAGAGACAGCATCTTCCAGCCTTCTGTCCATCAGTGGGTTTAATCTATTGGTTCCTGTCTGCACTGGGTACTTTGTACCAACAAGGTCGCTCAGGTTAACTCGTTGAATTTTCTATGCAAGCTGAAACCTTCGCTGTCATTTATCCATGACCCTGCACTTTAAATGGTAGCTAAGTGCTATTTGGGAGCACGTAGAGAAGCGCAGTTGTCTGGAGCATCTGTGAAGAGCAGCTGAAAAATATTTTTACAGGAACACTTGTTCACTGTCAGAACGGGTTTTATTTGGAACTGGAGAGCTATGTGCTGCGATTCAAACAGCATGTTCTTGGAACGAACCCAAGCCTATTAAAACCATTTCAGACCATTTAATCAAAAAAAGATACTGAAAAAACATTATTAGGATTTTAATGACATGAACTAGGTTTCAATCTAAAAGTTGCTGAATAACCTTTTACATTTCCTACTTTGAAAAGAACCCATCTAAGTGTTTTAAAACATTTGGGTATCTTTCTTTGCCTTTAGACAATAATGTTGATGGCAAAGACCCAAACGGGACAGGCAAAAAAAGACCTCAACCCCAAGGTCAAGGAGTGAGGTCAAGTTTTCTGAAAGATAGGAGGCTGAGGTGGTCAGTAATGTCAGAAAGCATGTACAGACAATTTTAGAGGTTCAAGTCTACAAAGTTTAGCTAATAGGCTCCTAAAACTCCAAAAATAATTTGACTTCATGCATCTTCACATGCAGCATTATCTTTTCATGCACCTCTGGACCCATTTTCGTTCAGCTCATGTTTTACATCCCTACACAGAAGTGTTTTTCTGGTCCCCTTGCACTTGTGCCTCCACAGTGCCTGCAGAGTTTCCACCTGGTTTCCAGATTGTGGAAAATTGCAGTCAGAACAGTCTGGGGACAAAGTGAAGGTGCAAAGTGACCCAGATCCCCTGGATCACCCTCCTGACCCTACACGCCTACATGCTGGGTCACAGCTGAGGACACAGCTCTCATCACCACCGTTGATATTTTTTTATGTTTTGGGGGGGAAAAGCAGCCACACTGAAAGCTGTCCAAAAGTAAAGAAGATAATCTTTAAGACTATATTGACTAAGTCATTTAAAGTTTTTATTATTTGTATGGGTTACTTTTGGAGCCTTTTATTCTTGACCTTGAAAACAGCAGATCAGCAAACAGTTTTATAAGGTCTGTTGAGTCGTTCTGCAGCAAAATGGGGAAACAAGGACATGCGTAAGTTCAATTAACTCTAATTCTGTTTCAGCATTGTGAACCGGATCTGCTGATTAAGATCAAAACGATCACTGAAATATTATCTTAACTACTAAATCTTTACCTTACAGCTTAATAATCTTTCTAAATTTGAAATGAGCAGCCATAGGATGTCAGAAATCCTTAAATCTGCCTTTACAATGCTAAAGTTTGACTCACTCTGGGTGTCTCAGGTAATGGAAATTATGATCAATTCATGTTTAGAAGAAGAAAAATCCATTAAACCCCCGCTGCTCATTTCTGCTCACGGAGAGTAATTACCTTTCCAACTTGCATATCCCGTGGTGTGTTTATGAAAAGATTAGGTGAATGGATTAAATGAACTGGAAGGCGCTGCAATGGGATACCTCTCCTTTGTCAGCGTCCACACGTTGTATTGCAGAGTCCCTCAGACTAGAAAGTAAACAAAAATATCAGCACATACTGACAACCTTGTCTCGTATTCTTGTGAATTATAGTGTAACAGAGAAAAAGCACTGAGTGATTAGGAGTGCAGGCGAAAACTTGTAGCTGCAAAGACCCCCCTCCAACAAGCGTACCGCCTTTGTGTTGAAATGAACACAGAAGGTGGATCCTTTTATCTGTGTTCAGGAAGAAACGTCAGACAAATTGGACACAAATCTAGGTGTTAGCCTTCAAAGCTTTCTCAAAACTGGTTCTTCTGGTACTCAAAGCAAGCATGAAACCCAAATGAGCGTTCCGATTAACATCCCTATTAAGAGTTTTTCTTCTATATTCATGCATATTTATTTTTGACTGAAAGATCTGCAAAATGATTCCTCTTGGACACATGCACGAGAGCAGAATTTTTCTTTCTGTAAAAATGTTTATTAATCATATAATTCACATCCATATCTAATTGCTTTTTTGTATTGAGCTGAAGTTCCAATTACCAGTATGGGGATTAGATGCTAAATATTAATGAACAAATGGCGTATTGTTCCTCTGCTTTCAGAGCAGGTTGATTATGAGGTTAGCATTGTCACGGTTAGTTAGCTCACAAAGGCATTAGTGGCTTAATGTGCTCGCTTTTTTGTTTTTACAGCAACTGTTAAAAATGAGGGAAGAATTAAAACAGCGGGAGGCCGAGCTGGAGAAGAGTTTGGAGGAAAAACAACAGCTGAAGAATCAAGTGCAGAACCTGAAGGAAGGTCTCCAGAACCTGCAAAACGCACACGTAATGCAGGTAGGTGTGACAGACATGCACGCTTTCACTGGGAACATGTGAGCGTTGCCATTCTGCGTTTCATAGGAGAGTGAGTTTATTTGTTTGTTCGAACAGTTATTATTCTGCACTTTAATGGGAAAGAAATTAGTCCGAGGCCTTCAAGAAGTTTCAGTGCACAAAAGAAATTAAAGATGTAAATCATAAATAAATAAACAGCGAGCAATGTGAATGCTGCAGTAAGTAGTTTGGGGTTGAGAAAATCACTTTGAACTAGTTTAAAGCTCTTCTAAACTCATCAGGATCCCAAAATGGCCACATTGGGTGGAAAAACCAGTGTGCTTGACTGCAAACAAACAAGCCATTCAATGGTGGCTGAACCATATAAATATCAAACTATACATGAGAACCTTTGTGCTCACAGTTACATGTATAAAGTATTTAATATCACAAGTCTGAAAAAAGAAATTGATGCACTTCAGCATGAATCGTGGCTCAAGAGTTGGCGGTTTGTCTTGTAATCGGAAGGTTGCCGGTTCGAGCCCCAGCTCCGACAGTCTCGGTCGTTGTGTCCTTGGGCGAGACACTTCACCCGTTGCCTATTGTTGGTGGTCAGAGGGCCCGGTGGCACCAGTGTCCGGCAGCCTCGCCTCTGTCAGTGCGCCCCAGGGCGGCTGTGGCTACAGTGTAGCTGCCATCACCCATCATGAATGAGTGGATGTGTGAAGTGCTTTGGGGTCCTTAGGGACCAAGTAAAGCGCTATACAAATGCAGGCTATTTACCATTAGCATGAATGGGGTCTTCAAAATATCAAAACTGGAAAAAAGGACAGACTGCAATGAGATTTCTGACTTTTACTGGAGGTTTCGTTCTCATTTTCCTCCCTGGAGTGTTTATTCATTTTTTAAACCACGGTATAATCAAGTTTTTCATTTGTAGTTTTACTCCAAAAAATATTAATGTTGCAGCTTTCATGTTGTAAGTAGTTCAGTAAAATGACATTTATGAATTCCCTCAGTTTATGTAATAGTAATGTGCCCTACTAAAAAGCTAAAGAACATTTTAACTAATACCCATTTAAAGGCCTGTGTGTCATTTGTGTATTCAAACATTTTTCAGTTTCCGCAGGCATCCATAGAAACAAATTGAGCTAGTAAATTATAGCTGCACCATATCTTCCAGGTAGTTCCATTTTCAGCTGCTTTCAGCTCTGATCACTTGATTTGTTGACTGAAAATCAAAGTATAATAAAATAATAATCAAAAAATAAAAGAACTTCTCTCTTTTACCTTCTCTTAAGTGATGTTTGGTGGCATTATTCCCCTTGTAAATGGTAACAGACTGAATGTAATTGTTCTCCATCTTCAAATCATTTCGTCCAAATGGCAGCTTGTTGCTGTAGCTGACTGTAGAGCAGAAATATGACCGTCGACGTTAATTGCAAAACTAACTGGTGAGTTTCAGCCTCTGTTTTGTTTATTCGGTTGCACCGTTTCTGCTTGTGCTTCGACTGTGCTGGCTACATCAAACGTTTGAAAAAAATTCAGTCCACAGCAAAGCTTGACCTAGATCACAACCTGGTATTCACTTAGTCTTTCTTTACAAATTTTCATTTTGTTTTGTGGCCGAACTCAGACCTGCACAAGAAACTGAAATCTGTACAGCTGTGCACAAAAACTTCAGAGAGGAAGGTGCACACGAGTCACAAGCCTGACCTGCTGTGGCCAGTGCCACTTTGAAGGTCACCATCTTGTTCACTTCTGAACTACGTTCAAGTGGGATGCTATTTTTGGCTCTCTCATAGGAAGTGCTTCTTATGCATTCTTCCTCTTTAACGAGTCAAAATGGGAATGTTTCAGCTTTATTTTCATTTTCGGGATCTAGATGAAGGGAGGCAAATTTGGCAATCTAGTGATGCGGGTTGTGAGTGAAGATTGTGTTTGCGCAGCCAACAAACTCCTCTGTTTTCACTGCGCGCTGTGAACCAGCACACAGTGGCACTTCCAGTTTTCTCAGCTGAAACTTCTCTGGCAGACGCCTCAGGACAGTACAGTAAAAGTCCACATTAACAGTCTCACCCTGGGGAACCAACTCACGATGCACGACCCAGTGGGGGAAAAATGGGATTTGTCTGAGTGTTTTCTCACCTGAAGCGCCGCCTTAAGCCGTGGAAAGTTTGGACTCCACTGTGAATTCATATAGTACAGTTTAAGTGATCAGCACAAGGCTTACAGAGACAATCTGTAGTAGATGGTTTCTGCACATGGTCAAGAAGATGACCTATGAGAAAATGACATGAGCTAAATGTAAATCAAACGAGGCTTTAGATTTTCATGTACCCATTCCTAGAGTTTTTAATTCAGACCTTATTCAGTGTTTAAGCTGGACTACACAGAAGACTGGGCTGTGGTGCCTCTAAAGCACCCCTCCCTTGGTCAGCCAGAGTCTCATCTTTGAGTGGGTGACAGCACACTGAACCAGAATGTAGCGTTATTTCACCAAAAACAAAGGCTTGTTTTTCTTTTAAATAACTCCCATAAGGCCAACTTTCCGCACGCACCCTCAACAGCATCCTGCCCAGTCGGGTACATTTAATCAGTCTCCACAGGCTCATCAATCATTATCTCTACATCCTTACTATCATAAAATGAAAACCTGCCCTTGCTGCCTCATTATAACAGTGCTGAGTATTTCAAGGCCCTTATCGTTATCCAAGTAACATACCTAGGTGTAAACAGAGTTTTTAAAAGCTCTCTGCAGAACATCCATGCCAGCAAAAAGATTACTGCCAAAATAAATACCTTCAGCCTTTAGGTTGTAACCTGTTTGTCTAACAGTAAGGCAGCGCCAGCAGCAACTCCCATCTCACCGTGCCCTCGTCTGCACCAGATAATGCCGTTTTTAAGGGTTTTTCTCTTCTGTGAGGCAGGCTGGCTAACCATCTGAACTGTATGTTCTCACAACACCCGCATGACAAAAATACCAAAGAAATTAATTCACTTTTTTAACTAGAAACACATTGAGCACAGTTGACCAAACTCAAATGGTTTCTTCCCTTTTCTGCAGCTGCGATTTTATGTCACGCCGACCACCAGCCTTACCCAGTCACGCGCTCTCAGTCCTGAACATTTTGTCCTTTGTGTCATGCATCTGCACCGGCATCACACAAAGCAGTGTTTTTTTTTTTCTCTCAGAGAGGCTGTAACTAACAGATCGCAGCGATGTCAGAGTATGGTCACCAGATTGGGGGATATTACCTGCCAGATAGGAGCCACGTGGCCACACCTGCTGCTTTATTAATCTACATTGGTGTTTTTGGGAAAAGACTGTTAGTAACAAAGTGCCTAAAGATGCAATTTCAAATTGATTCTTTGCTCAGTCGTCTGTGTTGACATAACACTGGCTCATCCCTTGAGTTAGGTGCCTTTGTAATGCTTGAGTGATTCATAGGTCAATGTTAAGTGGTTCCGCAAACAAACAAAAGCATTCCTCTGAAAGCAGTCGGGTACAAGCACTGGAATGAAAATGAGTGAAACCTTTGAAAGACCTTCAGAAAGCCTTAAGAAATATTGCTCAAGACCACTTAAAAATACAAGAAAGTCTGGCTCCTTGGAAGCAAAATACAAAGAAGTGAGGAGTCCAGCGCTGTCTGTAGGGCTGAACAATGAATCTAATTTTCATTTCAGTTACATTTCAATTCAGTTTAAGCTCGCAGTGATGAGTAAAACAAGGTGATTTAGATAAAACGACTACTGTGCCACTCTTAAAATGACTCTCTTTAGTAAATTTAGTATTTTTCCGAACTGAGTAATTGTGGTAAATGGTCATCTGAATGTTGATCACGATAAAAGGATTTTTGCCACCATCGAGCAGCCCTGCCTACCCCAAAAAAACACATTAGTTAAATGTGCTTCTTCCACTGAGGCACATTTTTCCATTTAATATTGATTCGTGTCAAGCTGTATTACTACACTCTTCCACTGACAGACGCACAATCCTCAATCTTATAAACAATTTCAGTTTTCATGGGTCATTTTTCTCTGCTTGCTGTGTCATGTTTACTAATGTTTCAGGTGTTGTCCCATGCGCCGAGTGCTAAAGTGCTCATGTTTGTTAATGTTCCTTCTCGCTCGGTATAATGAGAGAAATGGCTGTCATTAAAATGAGCCTCGGGTTAAATCGCCTATTAAATTGGATGATAATACAAACGAAAGGCTCTCAAACTATGTGGGGAGCCTCTGCGTGTGTTGTCTGTTAGCTCCGAGATAACAGGTTTCATGCGACGCCGAGCTGAGTTAGTCATTTGTTAACGGATCTCTTCTTCTTCCGATCAGCTGGAATGACAGGGTTGTCAATAGCTTGTTAAGAGTGATGGGTTTGATTAGAAATGTGTCCCTCCACAACTGTGAGCCCTGGGAAATATGCTAATTAAATTCTTGCATATGGGCAAACATGAATCATGAAAGACAGTCTCATTAAAGGGAGAAAGAGAAATCAATTTTGGGGCGTTGGTTTCTCCGAAGATTAGCAGGCAATGTAGGATGATTTGTCATGCCGAGGACATCTCTCATGCCATCAGTTCTTCTTCACTGGTTCAGTCACTGTCCTTACTGTCAGCGAGCTGTCGCCACATATCACTTCACCGATGCAAGTGCAGGTCATTGAAGCCATTAACCTTATTATTATGATCACAACAAACATCTTTATCATTTCTTTGTATGTATTTTATTGTCGTCACTAAGAGTTTTCCGTTGGGATTTATCGGCTGCTTTCCTTTGTGAGTAAAGGGGCATTTCACTGACTTGGTATCGCAAGTTACCACTTGTGAGACGATATACATGAGAAAGCCAGGATATTCAGACTTTCAGTACCTAATATAAGGAAAGCACTTCCCATTATGCAACTCAATAGTTTATTTTCACTGGAAGCCTCCCACACTGTAAATGTAAACTCAGCATCACCCACAATTATTCCTTATGATAAAAAGCACAATTTAGAGCCAGAGATAAGGGTAGCAATCTAAAACCAATTCTAGTTGAGTCCTTTCCATTTAATTGTATTCTTTGTAAGCTTGGCCGGTTTATCTGACAGTCTAACTTGTGGCGTTGGAGCTTTGCACACCTGAGTCAAATGCAAGCCTTTATTAAACACTGTTTTTCCGCTGTGTTTGGGTCCAGAGCCAGTAAATTGTTCCAGACAGAATATTGATTGTAAATCAGTAAAGAAATTGATGTGTATGTAGAATCCATAACAGTCCATAATAACTTGTATCTAGACATAAATGACTTTATTTGTAGTAACTGCTTTTCACAAGATAAAGCTGTCTGTGAGCTACAGTGGGTCTGTTTGACACTCTGACAGCTTCTGAAGCTCCTAATTTTTTTATTTTCGACTCAACTTGTTAACATAGCAGGACAGTGATCCGAAACACACCAGCAAGTCCACCAATCCAAATTAAATGCACAGACTGTACATCTGTGAAAACCCGTCCTTACACCTGACAGGCTGTTTTTTTGTTTTTTAAGCTGATCATTTAGCAGGTCTGCTGTGGATTACTTTGCTGTTGATGGACTAACGTATCATTAGAGCTGTTTTATATTCCAGAAAAATCAGGACGCACACTGTTACATATTTAATAGCTGACTTGTTTGTGCCAGTTTTGACTCAGGAAGAGTTAATTACATCCATATGGAGTTTACTGTCTTAGCTTTTCTTGTTTCTTCACAATCAGCTCATATCTGGACATTATTCTAAAAATAAACAACTTTAAGACCTCCCTCCTGCCTGTCTGCATACATTGCTGCCTGGCTTGTTTCTCAGTGTGTTATTCTTCATATGTTTCTAATGTGCTACAGCTGGAGATGTCGAAGCAAGACGACAGAGGAAGCGAGGAGAGCGCTAATCAAAGCAGCGTAAGTGGGGAAAAATGCTCAGTCCTCCACATAGTTTTGTCCTCATTCTCCCTTTCTTCTTCTTGTTTTCCTTCTCCTCCTCCTCCCGATTTTCCCCTCTCTCCTCTTCCAATGACATGACAGATCATTACGGGCCAAACTAGTTCACTGCAACTGCATGTGTCATTTAATAAATCACACAGACACAAGTGGGCTAGGAAATAAAGGAGTCATAAAGTCAAAACGGCTTGCACATGTGCATATGTCTACACACCCACACACCAAGACACACTCACAGGGTGTTATGGATGGATAAAAAAAGGCCACCAGAGATCCCACACTAGAAGTGGAAATGGTACGCACCGTACTGTGTAGAACAACAAGCACAGACAAAATCTCTTCTGTTATGCTGCCTCTTCTCTGCCACCTGTCAGAGATCTGAAACGAGCAGCTTGATCGTTCGCCTTCCAAGTCTCTTCCCCTCTCCCTCTATTTGTTCTTTTCAAACTCGTCTCCTCTGTCCTGTCATTGTGTATGTGCGAGACACGCTTCCCTCTATTAGAAATATAGCTGCTGGCTGAATATCCTCCCTCGCCTCATTATCCCCTTCCTCATTCATTATCCCCGTTTTCATTGTCTCTCTGGATTGACATGTTGGTGGTGAAACTTTCTGGTGTGCTCGTCGCACTTATTTGTGCACGATTGTCTTTTTATTGTGTCCCATGCATCAGCCTAAATTTGAATTTGTTTACATTACGCCAGATAACTCAGTCAAACAGTGCCAGTGGCTGTCTGCAGACTGATTCATGCTAACCGTGTGTGTGTTTTGTGCACGTGTAGGAAGCCACAGCGTCGACGGTGGTGTCCTGCAGTCAGGAGAAAGAAGGTCCCACAGAGAGGAATCCACCAAGTCCTGTCCACTCCGAGAGGGAAGCTCTGCTAGTTGGTACGCTGACACTCTGGCTTTTCCCAGCACTCTCACTGAGACATTTCTTAACCCATGAACTGCTCAGTGGCAGGCCCGGGCCCTTCTGTGTGGAGTTTGCATCCTCTCCTCACGCTTCCTCCGGGAGCTCTGGTTTCTCATCAAAACATGCTAAGTAAATTGTCTTTTCACTGTGCCCTTTACCAGGACACAAGCTTACAGCTACATTTGATCGCTGGCTCCTGGTTACATTCAAATGCCTCTTTCTCCAGAAATGTGTGTTTCTTATATGCAGAGTTTATTATTATAACACACACCTTACTCGAGCTGCCCTCAGCATTCATGGCCCTGCACCTGCACACAAAGTGTCAGAGTGCTTTGAAGGCAGAAAATAGGAAGATTTGGATAAAGATTCAGAAACACCAAACATGGGAAGTCTGGATGCTGCACCAACCGCTGCATTTATGGCTTATGAGGAAAAAAAGGATGACGACTTCCTTGCAACAAGTAAAAATCAAGGGTTGCGTTGTTTTTCATTTTTGCAAATAGTTGCCGTGACCAGCTGCTTTCGACTGCTTAAGATTGAAATGCGATAGCACAGGTTGCCTGGTGGGAGGCAACATGTCTCCAAACAGTTGCACTCTTCCTTAGACTGACTGCAGTCGCACTCAGACAGATTGGCTGAGGTTGGCAAATAATGATCAACTATGAGATTTTACTCTGTTGCATTCTGGTTATAATCTTATTGAAAGACCAGGTTCCACAGTGGCTGTCACTGTGCAGGTAAATCACCATCCTGCAGCTACTTTTTAACTCTTTGTGAAGGAATCTCTGAATTCCATTTTTTTTAAATCTATGAGTTTGGCAACAATATTGCAAGTTTGTGTCTCGGTCTCCAACCACTGTTTTCATTAGTGTGACTGTAGCTTCAAAGCTTCCTCTCTATAGAGCGATCACCTGTTTTTGGATTTGCCTCATGGAACATTTTACAGAAACTTTTAATGTTCAAGTGTTGTTTATATTTATTGGCTTGTTTCTTCAGGTACTTGATAGTTGTGTCAGCTTTCAGACGTAATAGTTATACAATTCTTAGAAAGAAATGTGGTGTAAAATAAGAGGAATGGCAGCAGTGTCTGTTCCTTTCTGGAAGTGAAAATCACCATTTGTCATCTTTTATGGTCTCATCAATGTAATGATCATGAGCTCTGACTCTAGCACATTCTGGTAATCTACACACACACGCAGAGAGTGGGTGCATATTGCTCCAGCAAACGTCTGCTGTCAGTTGGAGAAGGTGTTTATTGGCTGGTTTTTAAGGTGAATAAGCATGGACAGCAAAACGATTGTAGTGGGCGAATTGTTGCAAATAAATCATCGTGAATTTTAACTTGGTGTGCTATCTAAATGCACCATTAGATTCTCAGTCGGTCTCTTAATCATTGTCAGTGGAGCAGCTCCAGACGAGCACGCTGTTTGTGTTCAAGTATCGATTGACCTCCTGCAGGTGACAAAAATGAAGTCTTGGCATACTGTTTTCCTCTAAAAAGACTCTAATGCTTATCATATTTTTGCTTCGGTGTTTGACCCAGCAGAAATCATTGTTGCTTTCACTTTGTTTTGTTATTGTTGTTTGTTTTTTACTTGTTTTTGCTTCTTTTTTTTCAAATCAGGGTACCTCAATGCTGCATAGGTGATTTGTAAACAGAGGTGGAGGATTACCTCTCTCCTGGCCCTGTCTGTGAGCTGATAGCAGATGGTATGTTTGAGCTAGGGGAGAGTTGGGCTTTGATGAGACAACGGCATCAAAGCCACCATTAAACACTCTCTCTAATCTGGAGCCACAATGTACAAGAGGCTCTTAACAGTAGTGGGACTCTGGGAGACGCCACTCGAAGCTCAGTCAGAGGACAGGAGAAAGAGTCAGATAAAGCGGCGTTGTGAACATACTGGTGTAGTTCATCGACGTTTTATGGGTGACAGGTGGTTCGTGACATGGCTCTGTGTTAACATCTCCCCACGATTTGTTTGTTCTACCTCAGGGATCATCTCAACGTTCCTGCACGTCCACCCGTTTGGAGCCAGCATCGAGTACATCTGTTCATACCTGCAGCGTTTGGACACCAAGGTAACAGACTCGCACGAATCAAAACTTCTTCTACTGTGGATTGTATGCACCTGTACTGGCAGCGTGTCTCTTTCCTGTATAGGACTGATGTATGGGCTTGTATGCCAAGGCCCTGCTGTGCCATCAACACAAGCTGTATTCTTTTAGAGCCCTTTGACAATACAAATATTTGTTTTCTCCCCAAGAGAAAGGTGAGAGGAAGGATAACATGTCTGTCCAAACAGATTTACACAGCGCTGTGTTTTAGCCCCCTTTGGTATTTAGCAACATTTCTTTTGTCTTTGACTTGAACTGGGATAAACCGAGAGCTTGCTGTTTTAACATATATGTTTTTTTCATTAGCCATGTAAACGCTTCCCTGTAAGTTCAAATGTGTACATTTTGATGTCGTAAGACACCTGGCTCATGTGAGTGGCTTCCTGTATACGCTGGCTCATTTAAAGGTTTGGTGGTGTTTTCCAGCAACATGTGCACACCAACACATCTAACAACTCATTTCCACACTGCTCATTCTTCTTTGCCTTCTAAATGCGTACAGCTTGGTATTTATTATTATTATAGTGTTTAATGTTTTGTTAAATATAGAAAAATGTTGTGAGCTAACTGTGGGTTTTGGAAAGGTCTCTTGGAAAAGAGACACTCCACTTTTACTGAGACAAATACATAACCAGTCACAGTAAACGTCAGACTGGGGACTGTGAAGGCCACTTGAGTACAATGAACTCATTGACATGTTCAGGACACCAATGCATGAGTTCGTTGAGCTTAGTTTGTTTGAGCTTTGTGAGATCAGAAAAATGACTGCATATGCATTAAGTTGCAATTGGCTGATTTAATATTTGCATTAAAAAGCAGTTGAAGGAGTGTACCTAATAATGTGGTGAAAATGGTTTTCAAGCAAGTTTAACTTTGACCGTTTCACTTTTCTATATGTGGACTTCAAACATGTCTTCTCATATCTGACTTTTCCTGATGCGGGAACGTATTAAAAGTAGATCCTTCTTCATGTCACTTGAAGCCAGACACCGCCCAATCCTCACACATCCTCAGCTTCCACTCTGTCCGCTGAGGCTATTCCATCCCCATCTTTCCGACGAGGCGTTTTAGACACATTATCGCTCTTCACTGCCACTTATATGAGGCTTTCAAGATGCCAACTTTCAGTGTCACCTCCAAAAAAGCAACACTAAGATTAATGGCCACTTCTCCTCTCCGCCCCAACAAGAAGACCTTCAGGGGGAAAAATGGCAGCCTATCCCTTTATATTCCCAGCGCTGAGCAAACATTAAACCCTTTTCAGACAACTTATCATTTAGTAGAATTAATTGGCAAAAATGCGGATGTCTCAAGCGCATCGACGTGGCTGCCCTGAGAAATGCGTGTTCTCTGTAGCAACTCTTTAAATATGCTCATCACCAGCCTGACTCATTCTCACACATGCAAAGAGTGTGACGGACTTCTCTGATGCCTTTTGGGGATTTTTTTGTCTTGAGTGTGTTTTAATGTGAGCGGACGCCCACGCTTGTCTGTCTGTGTGCGTCTGAGTTTGCCTGTACATCTGTTGTTCCCACACAGACTCTTCGCTACACACATTAAGCAGCCCACAGAGTTTTGTCAATATCACTGGCTGGACTCACCAACAACGAGTCCAATCCTCTCTCCTTATCTGGTCGCTCCACACACACAATCACGCACGGCTTCATTGTGTGTAATGACACTCTAGTCCTATCTCCACGATGGCTCTTAATGCGTCCTGACATGAGTGCAGCTCTTAAACAATCTACTTATTAATTCAAGTCACTGTGGGATGTTTACAGCAGCTTGGACAGTGAATCTTGGCAGCGTCACCTCAGGATTTAGGCTGACTGATCCTCAGCCCACCCATGTGACTGAACGTGTAGAGGAGGTGTAAGAGAATAAAGCGTGAATGTTATGAACAACTCACTGGGTGACCCAACAAGGGCTGGTGAGCATTTTTCTCCCAAAGTGGTTTCCTGCCTTAAAAGATGGTTCCACTGAAAACAAAGTGAATTGAAAAGCATGAGTACACTTTCTCACTAATGGTTATGACTAAAATGTTTGCAAAGTTATAATTAGGGGCTAAGTATATTTTTCATCTGTGCCGAGTTTGATGTGCGTCGTTGTGCAAATATAACTGAAAATTAGCTCAAAGACGACTGACAAGCCTGAAGCTTTGAGCGCTACATTAAGGGGATCCAGAGATTCTGTTAAGCCGTAGAAAGCATGGTTTGGGGTTAACTCGCCCCCTTTTGCAGTCTGCAGACTACACAAAATCAGCCCGATAATCACCAGATCCAGATGAAATTGGGTGTTGGTTGATGTCTGGAACAAAGATGGCCATCACGCATGAAAATTGATCACATTATCTTGCATAATATGTCGTAATGAGTACCGACACTGCATCTGGGACTTCTTGCGGCTCTCCTGACAAAAAGCCTAGAACATTAGAAACTTCTTCAGCGCACTTCTGTGAGATTAAGCAATATGAGCACACAGCTGTTCAGTTTCTTCTACATTAGAAGACAGTTTCCATGTAAAGAAAGACGGTCCCTATAAATGAGGAGCAATGCAGTCTGTCTCACACTCACGGGAAGGTCGAGATTTTATTATTCTAGCATGTGTAATTTGACGCGCTGCCCATCGTAACAGATGAAAATAGCTGCTCTGCATGATTTATCCTTCATCCTATAATGAAACTTTTCCATTAGGGTCGAAACATTTCTAGGATGACAATGTCTCCATCCGCAGGATACCATGAGTCACTGAATAGTTTGAGTAGGAAAGGGATATGAATCACATGCTACGCTGTGCAACCACCAGATTTAAGCCCAGGTGAATATGAAAGATTCTGTGGCCAGCGTCTCCCACATTATAACTAAAATACCAAGAGAGCCTTGAGTACATTTTGGAAGCTTGCAGAATCAGTACCAGGATTGATTAAAGATGTTCTTACGGCATATGGACGCCCGTCAACTTACCAGCTTGCAATTTGGTACAAATCTGTAAAATAGTAAGTTAGAATGATTGCAATTAAAACTACGAAAGTATTGCAAAAGGTTTGGTAGTTAGAAGGGGTTTAAAAACCCCTTTTTGTTGGTTAAGTCAAGCATTGAGTTCTTCAGCTAATGAGTCTGTACGGCAGTGACAGGAGACGGCAAAGCTGCGTTTGAGTTGCACAAAGGTTCCCACTCCCGCAAAGTTTTCAAAGGTAGCAAAAATCTTAAACTCCTCTAAGTCAGTGAAGGACGGTAAAGACGCGGCTAATGTGATAGATAATCTCCACCAGCACGACTCTTGACTAGCTGTAGTTTCTTAATGTTTTTCCTGTAAAACCTGAAAAAAAGCACATCGATATAATTAAGTCTGGAGGAGATAAAGGCCTGAATGACCTTCCTCAGGTCTGCTAACAAGAGCAATGAACCGATCATAGTCACGTGTCCCAGCTGATTCAAACACAGTTGCTTACTTCAGTGCCATGAGCAGACTTTGACGGTTTTAAATTAAAACATTTTTTAAATGATTTTAAATCAAAAAATAAATCAAGGGGTTTTAATTTTAGTGATAAGCTGTCCATCAAGACATGATATAATTAATAGTTCCACTGCTTAACTCCAACATCTGGCTTCTAATAACTGTGTAAGTGTTTTATCTCATGTGAGGAAAGTCAAAACAGAATTCTGAGAGCTGAGTGAAGTCACGAGGTTAGTGGGACAGCAGATGGATGTGACCTGTGGTCTGATGCTGGTTCTCCAGAGGTTTCACTACTTTCAAGTGTGATTTGTGCAAGATCTGTTTCAGGAATACCTTTTTTTTTTTATTTTAATGAATGTGATTGTGTGGTGCACAGGTGCAGATGGATATGTCTTAGACAATGTGGGCTTATAATCTGTACCTGTGTTTGCAGATCAACCCCACTGAGGTGGAGTCTCTTCTCTCTCGGCTGCCCTGCACCTTCAGACAGGAGCTAACTGGTGTCGGAGCCAGTCTAGAGAAACGCTGGAACTTCTGCGGCTTTCAGTGCATCAAGAGCACGTAGAGACGGCCGGTGGCACTTGTGGAGGAGAAAACAGGCGGACAAGGCAACACTGAGATACTGTAGACATGTGAAAGAAACCTGCGCCTGACTGTACGAGGACACAGCAGACTGAGCACAGATCAGAGAGGAAAGTTAACAGCATTTCAGGGACTCTGTGTGGGTGGCAGAGACGTGCAAATGCTGCATTTCTATGGCTACAGTAGTGTTGACACCAAGCCCTGGTGATGCAGTCTTCATGAGCTTGAACTCAGTTTCTCGATGTCGGCTAAATATTTTTAGACGCGATGACTCCCCGCGAGTCGCAGAACAGCACCAATTCCTACAGTCACTGGATTATTCTGTAGTTTTTTGCCCACAGGGGCAGGGCATTGTGATTTCAAAGCCTACAGTCGGCTCTGTGTGGTGTCAGTGTGGGCCCGGTCTACAGGGCTACACTGGGAGGTAATCAGGGTACGCCTGAACACTTCAATCCTCCAAACCCTTTGGCCTCCCTCTCTTCTCTTTTTTGCTGTTCCTCGTTTGTAACATAGATCAAAAAATAGATATATTTCTTCATTTTCTGTAAAGGCGGTTAACAGTTGCATAGAATCATTTGTTGTAATACACTGTAAATGCTTGGATGATATTTTTGATTATAAAAAAGATGTTTGAGTATACATAAATGAGTCTGTTTATTTTATATATATATGTTTTATATGTGTCAATGAAGGTTAGCAGGGTTAGGGTTGTACATATTTCAAGTATTATTTTGAGCCAAGGAGTATAATAAGGAATTACCAATTCTCTATGCCATTACAGATATGTAGAAAAACATAAAAATGTTGTTTTTTTTTTTTGTTTTTTTTGTTTTTTAACCCCTAACCCTAACCCATTTATAAAAATGTTTTTTTAAATACCTAAACCTTTCTGATTTCTCACTGTTTACTCACAGATCTCAAGACAGGATCAGTTTAGGTTGCAGATTAGGAACTTCTACATGCAAAGTATGATATGAAACGACTCCTGAACATGTTATATTGAGAGTGTATCTTAATCTTACCGTGTTTAATCCACATGGAAATGTTAGATCACAAGCCCGCTGTGTCAGCTTGTCCAAAAAGAGCCTCACAAACTCTGGTGATGAGTGATCCGGCTTCTGGTTCTAGTGCTGATACGTTTTGACACCATTGAAAATATCAGAAAAATGTGGATACACAGAATTGATGTAAATTTGGGCAACTGTGAGGAAGAGCCACACCTACCATAGTGAAAGTGTACCCTATATTTTTTTTTTTTTTTTTTTTTTTGCATGTTTAATACTTTCTCCCCGTTTATCCTGAGGGATTTGAATCAAATATTTTTTCCTCAGCTGTCTTAAAACTTTCAGAAGATTTCCAGGTTGCTAATAGGAGGATATCATATACTTGGGGAAGGGTCATCCCATATAAAGTTGTTTAATTCGGCAAAATAAGTTCTGTGCTCAAACTAGAAGGTTTTTGAAAAAACATTTCAGGACCTGTTAATAGTGTGGGCACATGACACTCCTTAAACAGAGCAGTTTTTTTTTTCTTCATTTAAAAAACCAGGACTCTAATAGAAAGTAATTTTAAAGCAGATGAAATCACAGCTAGAAGATGAGTGTCAAAATGTGATGATGTGCCCTCTAAAAGTTTGCCCCAAAAAAAAGCACTTTTCATGTTATTCTCCAGGGTATTATCAGAAAATTGGAGGGAAAAAAATCCATTTCCTAATAGCCCACGTCATGGACATTAAAATTGGTGCAGTGTGGAACATCTCACAAAAAAAAGGATTTTGTCTTTAAATTGTGACGCTGGAGTGGGTGTAAAATTGAGCTGGTTGCAGATTTGAACAGAGCTGAAGCGTGTCTTTCAGTCCTGGAAATTGCACACACTTATGAAGGTATAAGAGCTCGGAAATCCTGGAAAAATACAGTGAATTAAAAAGCACCTCTGTTTAGTTCAGGGGTATAAAACTTGCAGTTTCATAGAATAAAGGAAAAAAATTGCATGGCTTCATTAAAAATGCTAAAGCTACAAATAAAAAGTTGACAGCAAGCTGTTAAAGGGGAGTTTTTCCTTTTGTGCTTGCTTGTAGGGGGTCGTCTGTGTTATTGTACAGTCTTCACCTTACAACATGAAGTACCTTAAGGTGACTGTTAGTTGGCTCTATATAAATAAGATTGAACTGGACTGAACTGAATATACATAAGAACAAATGAGGGCTTAGTGGGCTGGAAGGGTCAGAGTAAAGGTGTTCTGAGTTTTTACCAGTGGATCTGAGAGAACTGGGAGCTGAATGTAAACAAATAAGACTGTTAAAAAGCCTTAAAAACAATCAATTCTTAAACTTAACTGGAGAGGAAGTTAATGTAGAGAGGCCAGCACTGGAGTGATGTGCTCATATTTTTAAAAAAATGGGCTTATTCTGAGAGGGTGAGGTGGGAGGCAACGATTGATTGATTTTATTTTTTTATTTTTTCATGGTATGACCCTTAGGGAGTATTTTTTACTTGAAACAAAAAGCGTGTTTATCACTTTGTCCAGACAGGGTACTGTCTGCTCCTTTGCCTACAGCTCAGCTTTGTGTCCTTCATGTTGCTGCAGACACAAGTAAGCACATGACAGACACCAGAGAAAGGTTCCTAGGCCTCTAACAAAATCCACTCATGTTCCAGAGCACAGCCCACAGGTTTGGCCCTTTGGGAGTTTTCTGTTAAAAGTAGCAATCTTGGCTAAAAATCCTTCTCACACACACACACACACACACACGCGCGCGCGCACGCAGTGTTGGGGAGTAACGGAATACATGTACCGCCGTTACGTATTTAAAATACAAAATATGAGTAACTGTATTCCGTTACAGTTACCGTTTAAAAAGGTGGTATTCAGAATACAGTTACTTTGTTGAAATAAATGGATTACACTGCGGTACTTCCTGTTTCATATTGTGGCGGGTCAGGACTGTTTGGGTTTGTTTGACAGCTACGTTCTGTTGTTCCAGGCGGCAGCGTTACGGTTGCCATGGTTACAGGGTGACGCTCGCTCTCTGTGTGTTTTCTGGGTGAGAGAGGCCTTTTCGTTGTTGTTGTTGTTGTGCTAAGCTAACAGGCAGAATGCTACAAGCATAGCTCTAAAGAATGTAGCATCATGGGCAGTGTAGTCTGTGTTGCAGGGAGAATGGACTGCGACACGTTATGTGTCTGTGAGCGAGGGAGGGAGAAAAAGGCGAGTGGAAAGGTACGAGTTGTCATTGAGCAGAAACGGGAGCTGGAAGCATGTAAATATAATAATAACCACTGCAGCCAAGAAGAGAGCCTGACGAGCCCAGCTGTAAGTAAGCGATTAAGACTCGACTGTACACCGTGCTCGTGTTTTCCTCCGAAACAATAAGTTCCGTTGGAGCAGCCTTTCAACGCCTCTCTCTGTCTCTCACAAGAAAAGTGACCCAGACAACAAAGTAAAGCTAGTTTTCAGCTACGAGCCGACAGGGACCCGACGTATTAGTCAGAGGTCCCTTTACTACAGTTCGGAGCCGCGGACCTTCAGTAACAGTAATAAATCACACAGCAATAGTACATTCATGTAGTTGTAAAAAGCATGATAATATATTAAGTAATCCAAAGTATTCAGAATACGTTACTGTCATTGAGTAACGTAACGGAATACGTTACAGAATACATTTTGGGGCATGTAATCTGTAATCTGTAATGGAATACATTTTAAAAGTAACCTTTCCAACACTGTATACATGTGTGATTTTCAGAGATGGTTGTATGGGGGGTGGATATACGATATTCAGGTGCAGATATCTTTATGCCTGTCATCCCTTACTATCAGTCCTGGGAGACACATACGTAGACCTGCACAGAACAAGACAGGTGGTCCACTTCAGTTTGTGCTCACTCTTGCTTGAAGGGCTGTATTTCTTTAGTCTTCCTGTTCTTACAGAAGCTGTACTCGAAGCTGGTTTTAGAACCTTAGAGAAGGACGTTTGTGTCTTTCAGAAGCCAATTAAGCCTGGCTGTCAGCCTGACTAAAGGCACAGTGCAGCCACATCGCACTTAACTAGGAAGCACACCTAGGGGATCATGTTAATGATGTTTAATTGGTGAGGCAGTTAGTTTGTGAGCATTCTGGCATACATGAAATGTTTGTGTTTGTGTTCCGCTTGCCTGGATCCATATATTAAGTGGTTATACAACACTCTTTCTACAGAGGGGAGTTTTCTTCTCCACCTTCGCTAGATAGAGAGTTCTCGCCGCCAGGACTTGGTGGTTCCTCCCAGAAGCCCAGTCAAGCATTCTTAATACGCCTCCACTGGGCTTTTTGGCGGCATGCTCTCTTCCTCAGTTGCTCTGGGAAACAAAGGTTTATTATTACGCATGATTTGCTCTCATTGGCCTCCTCCATCTCCTGCTTTCACTGCATTTGAAAAATTAGCACTCATGCACTTAGCATACTACTTCGTCTTGTAGCTGAATTAATAATGAGAAATGTTTTTGCCTACAAGCTCTTACAAGACTTTCCTTCCTGTACGCATGTGTCCGTTATTAAGAGCGGCGGTTTCATGGATGGAGAGTAAACTGTCTGTCATGGGAGTGGAACTGTTTGCACGTTAAATATAGTATGTAATATCCAACCCACTTAGCCTGTAGGCCTCTGTCAAGCGTGATTAGGAAGGAGAGGAAATGCTGGTGCTGTAATGCAGGGCGTTATGTTTTTATGTGCAGGGAAATCCAGCCTTCTCTCTTCTCATAAAAGCATGCTAGAGTTATTTGTTATGATAATGATGTTACTGATAGATGTGGAACTGTGAATCTGTACTTTTTAGCCTCCCGTCTGTGTGATGGTGCACTTTGGGATTGTGAGAGATGTTGCCTGCGCAGAGTTGTGCATCGCTACACTTCCTCTCCACGCTGCAAGGCTTGATTTCAGCAGAAACATCCCTAATGGCAAACTCCAGCACACCTCACACCAGCCTCTTCACTCTCACTCACTAGGCTCGCTCTCTGACATAAACAAAACACTAATACGGCGAATTCTCTTTTCAGAAGCTGTTTTCTGTCTGCAGTTTTCTCCCAACTGAGTTGCCATTCCTACGCACTGATAGACTGGAGGCGCTTGCAATTTATCTCTTTTACAGCTGTTTGTGCACGAGCGTGCGCGCACTGACGTTCTTGTGACTGTGCATCAGGTTCTTAGGCATCACACGAGGAGGTAAACAGACTAATTAAATCCACCGGCAGTCCCTGGTGAATGCCGCTCTCCATCCATTGTTGTCGTCTCATCGCTGTGGCACGGCGAGGGACTCCTCATTAATTCGATTCAAGGTGTATGCAGGGGAAAAGGGTGTGATCTAACTCACCAGCAATGACGATGCCGGAGGACAGCTCCCACCTTGTAAAGCCTCTGAGAGAGAGATTTGGAGAAGTCCTTGGGCATCTGCTCACGTTGAGCTTGAACAAATTCTTCGTGTGAATTTAAAATTTTAGGGCACAGGTGTCATACTGGGGGGATTTCTTCAAATGATTTTGTAAATCCATTTATAAGTGTAAGATGGGTATAATTGGGCGTGAGGAGATAACCAGGTTCTTGTGGGTGACATGATGATGCTTTAGACACCCTTAATTACCTTTTCCTCTCATGTTGCGTCCTGAAGGCATCTTCATCTACTTAATTATGATTATGGCCTCCCTTAAGCGAGCAGGTAAGATGATGCTGTCTGCGTGTGCAACATTTGTGGTCCAAAATAAGATAAACGATTACCTCAGGAAGTGGATTAGAAGAGCACAGAGGGGCTTCGCTTCTAAGCTCGTCTGCGTTATGGACCTGGATGAGGAGTTTAAACTCTCTGACCGGCATCTCGCAGCCTGGCGCACTGCTGTTTTGTCTGTCGCCAGATAAGCTACAGTTTATCTGGATATATCACTGAAAAAAAAAACTCAGATGGCTCTTTGACTTGTAGCGTTAAGTCAACAGCTCCTCCTATTGAGCCTAACAGCAAGTACACCTCACACTGTAATTCTTTTTCAGTCTGCAGTCCAGCAGCAGGGGTGATTTGCATTGACAGCTCGGCCACAGCACCGGGGGACATGCTCACGCAGGTTTCTTTCTCAATAGAAGCTCCACGGTCCTCATTAATTTATGTATGCATAAAAGCCCCTAAATTGTACTCTATATCCAAGGTGCCAGTTCTGCAGCGCAGCTCCAGAAATACTTGCCTGGAGGCACTTGGAATGACATCTTAGAAACCAGGAAACTATGGAATATTAAAGCTAGAACTAAAGAGATTTGTTTCTCTGAGGCTTATTAGTTTGGCAGGTAGCAAATCTTTTTTTTTTTGTATGTTTTTTTCCCACTGTGTTTTGGTAAGCTCGGAGAATTGCATCCACTTTTAGCCTGAATGAACATCAAGTGTTAGAATAACTGCTTTACACTGTGCTCCCCAGGGTGTCAGAGTACAGGATATCAAGCTGAGGATTTCAGTGGCATATGTCACGCAATGCCAGCGCCGCTCACAGTTTCCTCATCCCCCTCGTCCCACACTTGTTCCTTGTACATCGCTCCTCATACAAAGTAGGCACAACTTGAAAGCACAGTGGTGAATGCCCACGAGGTATTTGAAACCGCTAAGCAGATGTCCGCAACATCAAATGCTGAAACCCTACAGGTAAGAAGAAAGGTTTGGTGGAAAAAGTTGGAGGGAAACTCTCTGTGTGTAGTTCAGGAAATATATTTATTGGATTCTTTAACCCTGTTCACTGGTAATAAGATGTTTGGACCGAACATCCTCCTGGGGTGAGGTCCTACACTGGTATTCGTGGCCCATTAATTGATGAAACCAGTGTGTTTGATCTGAATGCCAACACAGTGTGGCCCATGCCAGGTTAGGTGGGACAGTGATACTCCCTCCTAATGAGCGATGGACTCTCATGCTGATATGAATCGAGTGACCTTTACCGGAGAAGAATTGCTTTGCACTGACAGCAATTATCTGCACTGCGGACATTTATTTGAAAGAGGTTTATTTTTAGAAAGGAGAAGTGGTTACGCTAGCGTCAGTGCTTTGACATTTTCCTCAGCAGATGGGTTTTTTCTTTACACACTCATTTTAAGTAATTCTTGTGTTTGACGGCGGAGCTAGCAAAGCATCGCTGCGTTGTTTCGAGTTAAGTGAATGTAAGACTTTCATCAGCTTCCTGTTAGGCTGACAACAAAGACAGCCTTCAACAACAGTCCCTGAGCCTGAGAAAAAGAATTCACTTTTAAAAAAACCACCTTTGTGTCCATGAAATGAATATTTAAGATGAAAGTAGTTGGTAGTTTGCATACAAATGCCATTGATTGTATATTTAATTTTGAATAGTGTACCAGTGATGAAATCTAAGATAACTATTAATGGAGCTACCACATAGCATTGTGCACCGTGGCTTTTACCAACTGAAAACAGTGATTAGTGATCATTAGAATAAACTCAAAGCTTTATCACTATAAACTGCAAAAAACTAATATGATGTGAGTGCATATGCATGACTAAAGAAGCCAATATTTGAATGAAATCAGAATCAAAACAGAAGATCTGGTGACGACTTGAGAAGTCTGTACAGTGCTGTGTAAAGACATTTGCTTCCTCCTCCTTTATTCGTTTTTTAGTATATTTGTCACCCTTAAATGTTTACGATCATCAAACAAATTTGAACGTTAGACAAAGACACTCTAAACCCCTCTGATGTGGCTACTTTATTAACAGTATTATTAAAATCCATTTGATCTGAAACGTGTAAGTGTGACAAATATGCAAAAAGAGAGAAAGAAATCAGGAAGGAGACAAATACTTTTTCACAGCGCTGCAACTTGAGATCTGGGTGGACGGATTAGAAGAAGATGGAGAAGGGCCTGTGCTGTGGATCATAAAGACTAATGAAGGTGGAGCACAGCAGGGGAAGTACATCACAGCGCTAAGAACAAATTTAACTCCTGACAAGCACACGATGACCAGTGTCATGCTAACATCACATTAGTTAAAGTTCATAATCAAAATCAGCTTATTAAGTCCTCTCAGCTGACACTGAGAAACATGATTACATACTACTAATATTTTCTCCATCACGCCCTGCCATAGGCTGGTCACCTTTCCAGGGCATACCTCGCCTCTCGCCACTGGGATAGGCTGGAGGAGCCAGGTTGCAGATGAACAAGGAGCCCTCGTTGGCTAAAGCACAAAGTCCGACTGCTTTTCCTTGTAGACTGGCAACGCTCCTCCTTCAATAAACCAATATGCCAAGAATCGTCTGTGAAATAAAAAATAATTTATCACAAATGAGATGCAACCATTTGTCTGACTAGCAGGGTCAGACTAATGGTTGTACAACATTTGAAGAAAATGGATTCAGAGGATCTGTAAACAAACTGCTCTCTGTAGTAAAACAGGAAGTTTTCTTTTCTTTTCCTTTTTTTAGTAAATTGCTGAGGGGAAGTGTGTTCTACCACACAGTTGCACTCCACATATCTAACTTGAAACCTGATAAATGGTGTGTAATAGTTAAAAAAAATATAATATTTTAAAGCACATTTGAAGGTAATTTACATATAGCATGAGCAACTGCAAATTAATTGAATTTCATGCATGGAAGCCACTGAGTAAATGTATAATTAACATCAGCTGGATTAGCATAACCGGGTACAACATAGCATAAGGAGGCTGAGAGCGTCCTGAATTAAAATGTATGGGAGAATTCCACATCCATATGATGATATGGGGGGGGGGGGGTAAAACAAAACTCATTTGGAGGAAAAGTTGGAAGAATATTTAAGTTCTTATTCTATAGGTGCAATTATTTTACATAATGCTTCAAAATAACTCAAACACCCCCAAAACAACACATCTAATTGCCTGGAAGCATTTCCAGATAGCTGCCAGGTTTGTAGACTTGCATACATTACAGACTTTGGTGTATTTCTACTGATTGTATGAAGACAAACAAAGAGCATGTTCTACAGTCATTCAGTCGGTCATTAATTGGTTGGATAAAGACAGTTTTTGTAGTTTTGCTACTGAACAAACAGTGCAGACTTTCAGCTTGCAGAGGTATTGGATTAACTGTTCAGAAGGTGGAGGCACTGCTGTGGTATGATCACGTACAGTATGGCTGCCAATGGAAACAGGTTGCAAGTGTTTATTGATGATGTCAGTCCTGCTAGAATCCTGAAAGCTAAGTCGGTGACCTGATCTCGGTCTGATGGAGCATGCTTTTCAGTTATTAAATACGAAACTGGATGCAGAGAGACCCACAGATAAGCAGCAACTGAAGCCTTTACTGCCTGCAGTAAAGGCAGTCATTAACTCTAAAGTACTTCTACCCAAGTATTAAAAACCCATTGTTATATTCAAAATGATGTTCGTTTATACAACTGGAAAATTCATGCAATATGGTCTCTGCTGGATAATAAACCCAGGTATGCTTATTGTTTAATGGCTTGTTAAAGACAAGCTGTTACGCAGGTTGTTGGGTGGTTTCAGATACACCCTGAGCTTCTGACATCTGGTTTCAAAAGAACTAGCATGGTGGAAATGCACAACTTGAGGCTTTAAAACAGGACTTCACTAACCTATGAGTGATATTACAGTAGCTTCATCCGCCTTTTTTTTAAAATTGGTGTGTAAAAGAGTCTTGTGTGGGTTCTTTTTTCCTGATCTGACCTCTAATGCAAGAAAACCAGACAGCTGCTGTTATTGTCCCTCGCCCAGTACAGTTACAAGAAAGGTTGGTGTATGTTTAGCACTTTATTGCCAAACATGTCCACTTAACCATCCAAATCACAGAATTCAGGTGTTTCACTCACCTTAGACAATTAATTTAAACAAATGACATGAAAATATTGGACTTGGTTGTTGATTTATTGAGGAAAAAGAAAGAAATATATTTTTTAAAAACATATGTTTGTAAGGTGCAAAAGTATCTGAACTTTCCTCTGATATCTCGTATTTAGCAGTAACTGAAATTGAACTCGTTACTGTAAATCAATCAAACAAACCAGACATTATGAGGTTGGTTGGCTCTGCCTGACAAACCAAAGGCACTGCATGCCGATTAGCTAATGACCTATGTGTATGCTGATGATCATACCCTGGATAATTCTCCTGTCACTCTAATAAAGAATGTTATTCAAAAACTAAACTTCCGGTTGTTTTAAATATCACTTAAAACTAGTGATTGACCCCCCAAAGTCACCACCTACCTGAACAGAAGTCTTGGCCATTTAAAGTAATTCACGTCAAGGTTATATCCATCTGTTATGTTTCTTCATTTCTAAGAATTAGAGAATCCATTTGTGCTACTTTTTCTTAAAAGTAGCACAAATGGATAATCTAATTGCACTGCTCTTTTTAGCATCATCTAATAGCATCATGTCATTTGTTTAATTGGATTCTGTTTCCACTTTTAGGACTTGTGTAAAATTCTGAGTATGTTGTAGCTTTTGTTTATTCAGTAATATCAATAACCTTGTTAAGGGCAAAGCGTTAAGATTGACTGCATGCCTGTTATGTGTGCACCTGTCCGTCTCCTTCTTATTAACACATAACATATTACAGTGTTTCATTCCCAAGTTACAAATTTAGAAAAAATATATTTAAACTCTTTTTTGCAATTTGTAAAACGTACTGTAACTCCTTTCTTTCTGGGAACTGTGGAGCTGGTTGTCATTAGCACTGCGTCAGTTGTCAGTTAATGTCTTTTAATTCTTTGCTGCACAGCTTGATCGAGATCCCAAGGATACATTCTAGGAAAATCAACACTGACAGCCCTGGAGCTTTCACTCAATGCATGACTGACCCTTTATTAAACCAGACTTATTGTCAACGTGTAAGCTCTGCTCTGAGTCACTGTCAGGGATTTTGTAGTAACTCTAAAAAATTTTAAAAAGTGCTGAAACAAGCAGCATGCAGGCTCAGATCTTCACAGCTTCTGAGACATGTAGCTCAGCAGCAGCGAGCTTTTACATTTGTAGTTTTTGCCAGACATGACAAAGACATATTTTTCTTTGGACGCTATAATCAGTATAGAGGCCTTTATTTTAATATTTTTCATCAAAAAAATAATTGTTGGGCTTTGAACTGTTGGTGACACCGTTCCTCCAGGACTGTCTTAATTCTTCATGGCATGAATTCAACAAGGTGGTGGAAACATTCCTCAGAGTTTTTTTGTCCACATTGACATGATAGCATCTCACAGTTGGTGCAGATCCATGACATCAATCTCCCGTCCCACCACAACTCACAGGTGCTCCGTTGAGATGTGGTGACTGTGGAGGCTTTTTGAGGACAGAGACCTCATTGTCTTGGTTGAGAAATCAGTTTAAGATGATTTGAGCTTTGCGACATGGCGTGTTACCCGCTGGAAAGAGCCTTCAGAGGTTGTGTAAGGGGAGGTTGTGTAAGTGTCATAAGGGGATGAACTTGGCCAGAAATAATACTCAGGTAGGCTATGGTATTCAAACAATGCTCAGTTGGTACTATGGAGCCCAAAGTGTACATCGGTTCAGTAAGGAAGATCTGTAGTAACTCATCTGTCTGCTTCCCAAGTGTTGGCGTCTAATCTAAGCGCCCACCTTCCTACACTGTCAAGCTGATTTTGACATCACTGGTCTAGTCCAATGATCTTCCTGCTTCCTGTGCATCTGCCATTCTCCCTTCCAGACATCTCCGTGCAACCCACCTCCTCTCCGTCTCCGCCTCTCGCTCATCAGTCAGCCTCCATCCAAGCCTCCATCTTCACCTGCAACCAGTGTCTAGACTATTCTCCTGTGCAGGGCCATCTGAGTCTAACCACCAAATACCTCCACTGAATTCTGTGCATCATGTTCAGTTACTTCTAGTTTTCTCTTGTTTTTGAACTGTTGATACAGCACAAGAGAGGATGATCCATTCATTCATGTTGCTTGTGCCAACATAGCAGGAGAAATCAACACCAACAGACAACAGACCAGGCAGCGTTTTTCCAACCTCCTATCGAGCCTGTTGGAGTTGTAGGCTCAGTTTCCTGTTCTCAGCTGACAGGAGTAGCACCTGGTATGTTGTTCTGTTGCTGTCACCCATCTGCTTCAAGGTTCAACATGTTATGTGTCCATAGATGCTCTTCTTAATACCTCGGTTGTAACGAGTAACTTGAGTTAACTTTGTCTTCCTATCAGCTTAAAGCAGTCTGGCCGTTCTCCTCTGACCTCTGGCATCAACAAGGTATTATCACCCAGCGAACTGCTGCTCACTGGATGTTTTCACTTTTTCAGAAGGTTCTCTGTAAACACTAGAGATGTTTGTGCGGTAACATCCAAGCGGATCAGCAGTTTCTGAAATACTCAGAGCAGCCTGTCTGGCACCAACAACCATGTCGCGTTCAAAGTCACTTTTTGCATATGCATAAAGGATGGAAAATGAAAAGAATCGTCTTGAAATGAAATGAAACTGCACACTGAGGCACCAAACACAACAAACAAGAAAATTCATTTTGGGGAAAGTTATGAGTCAAACAGAGATTCATTTTCAGATGGCGCTTACAAACAGAGGCCAAGCCTCTTTCAGACTTTCATCCAAGGGCTTCTGTTAGTTCTGAGTTTTCTCTAAGATAATGATTACAGTCGTGGCGATACATATTCAGAGACGTGTTCTGCTGCTTTAAATAATCCAAGGGCCTCGACCTTGTATGTCAGCTGTAGGTTAATTTCCTTGCACGAAAGCATGCAACATTTGCAACATTTTCACTATGTTAAGAACCCCAGTTGCTAATAAATGCCAACTAATTAAAATGTGCAGAGCTACTGACAGATTTATGAATATTAATGGCATTTGACAACTCTCCTAAAAGAAAGAGACAGGCTGTGCTCCGCATTTATGTGTGGGAACATTTAAGGTATCATCAAGGAGTGATGAGTTTCTTAAAAAAAAACCATGACAGCTATCGGCAATGTCCTGCATATATTTTTCTCCCCCCCCCCCCTGTGAATAACCGATCGAACAAAGTCAGCATATTATCATGTGGTGAACTTTCCGGTGCAGCTACACTACAGTTTAATGGAATGGAAGTCAGCCGTCTAACATAAGTGGTACGTAAATGTGAGGTATATATATATTTTTTTGTCTCTAACTCAACGGCGGAGCAGCCTGGTCCTTTTCACCATTTTGCACGGATATTCAACAATCAGAGAAGAGGCAGAGAAACCAATTTATTTCTGACAGCAGCCCCAACTGGCCATAACCAGTGGAAATGTCTAGCCTAGAGCAAAGCTCATATAGTAAAGCACTGTGTGATGATATTGTGTGAGGGCTGCGAGAAGATGAAAAATTTCAAATGAAGCAGTGAAAAAGGGCCATATGAAGCTCCAGTCTCCACTTAGTGTAAATTTCATCTGTCCATAGCTTTAGACTCAGGGATCTTTTCCACTTCAAATGTACTTGTACAAATCCACCGTGTATAGCAAGCCTTTTACAGAACATGTCCCTCATGGTCAACCAGTCCTCCTTAAATTGTAGAAAAGAAAGGACTGTGTGATTGTACTGTGCTCCGGACTTAACTACGGCGTGGTCGCTATCTTAAAAGTCTCAGGAGGTTGATAGCAAAGCCCACATTCAGAGCATTGATTGCAGAAGTTCAGCAAATTTCCCAGCTCAGTAAAGTGAGACCCTATCGATGATTTTCTTCTTTGTGTACTGCTTTTTTTCCTCTTCTTTTTCTTTCTCTGCTGCCAGCGAGATCGCACAAATGCTGCAAAATAATTATAGGTGGAGTCTTAAAACTTTTGAACTTCTCCAATAATGTTTGGATTAATCTCATGAAAATTAAAAAATCAGTCCATTCAGATGGATTTATCCACTTTAGACAAAAGGCTGTCACAAAAAGGCTTCGGTTAGTTCAGCAAATCAATGAAACCTTTCCATAAATCCTCCCAGACTGAAGGCATAATTTGTCTCTTCCAGTTTAAACTGTTTCGTTATTAGACTGAAGATGGTGAAGGGAAACTGCTTGGGAGATGACAAAGTGGCCACTGCACCTGTTGCTAGTGGTGTGCCTGAGAAATGGGTAAAAGACATCTGGTCTTTCTCAAAGTTTGAAAAATTTACATGTTTCACCCCCAGTTGGTGTATTTTTATTAGATAGATTCCATATTACTTTTGGTATTACATGTTTAGCACAGGACAGATTACTCCAAACACTGGGTATATACTCCATAATGTAAAGCCAGATAAATATTTTTCAAAGATCTATGGGGAACACTGTAATGCAGCATACCTAATAATAACAATAATAATAATATGCAGTATACAGGTGGTAACTTTTGTTAACAAACCTTGGGGAAAACTTTTGGCCAGTGTCCCAGATGCACTTTGGATGGTCTCCGTTTTCATTGCTGCTCCACCTTACAAGTATTTTTAGGATTTCCTTTATTGATGCTGTGATAACAACCCAGGGACATTTGTAACAATCGGTGGTGCTTATCCTGAATGACAAGGCAAGCATTTTAAAAAGGTGCACAAAAGTCTGATGTGGAAGGAGCTGTGTCTTGATCTGTGACTATATCAGCAGCAAAGACAAAGCCCTTCTCTGCACAATGATTTCTACCCCCAATTTATTTATTTTTTTCATTTTTTTTTCAAAAAAAAAAAAGAGCTATTAATTTGTAGATGCTACCATTTTACCCGAGGAGAGTGTAGAAAGATGGGTCCATTTTATAGCTAAGCTGCAGCTGTGTTGCTGTGTTGGGTGGCTTTATTTCCCATCCTGTTGTGCTTGGCTGAGGCTTGTAAATTGCCGTTACCCGACTTCTTTGGCTCGTTACGAAGTCTCAGTGAAGCTTTTATTTGCAAAGCCAGCTGAGCTTGAGGTCTTAACATTTACATGAGGACAATTTCAAGTCACCGTAGAGTCATAGTTAGTGTAGTGAAACTCTTCCAACCAGTGAGAGTATTTTATTAGCACCAGCAGCACAGCTTTATACACCTCTAAAGGCTCTTTGTGTGATCCACTATCTTCGTTTCTTTTTGCTTATGTCCTTCAACCTTTTGATTCCCTATCCTGCCAACCATGAGCCGTGCTGTTCAGATCTAACTGACATGTTAACACTTTGAATTGTCTCAGTTTATGGGATGAAAAATGATATTTTCAGTCTTATGGGCATTTAGGAAAATATGAAAGGACATAGTCTGTGCTTGGATCGGTACCTTATGTGATTTAAAATATAGTGACCTTCAAAATTAAATAAACATGCAGACATGCACGCAAATGGGATTCATTATAAATGCTCCCACAATGTATGGGAAGATATAAAGCTGAGTAGTTGTTAATCACAGGGCATTAGGGCCGGAGGTGAAGGCTGCCAGCTTTGCTAATGTATTCATCTTATTGACTAATATTCAGTGTAAAGTGAATCTCTTTGGGTTTTAAAGTAGTCAGACGAAAAAGACACGTGATTAAATGACCTTGTGCACCGAAAAACTGCAGTAGTCGTTTTTTCAGAGCTTTCAGGTCGATGTACTTCAAGAAAAATTTAGATTATAATTAAAGTCTGCAGATAAATAAATAATTTCAGTCAGATTAATGAACTAAGTGTGCAGATCAAAATCCATATGAGACATCTGACCAGAAATCTTACTTATTTAAGCCAATTCTTACCTTGAATATAGATTTATTTCTTTTTTAAATAGTGGCCATAATTTAGAAGATTTTTAATATTAATAATCTTGCCACGTGCATTCAAAAAAATTCGGCCCAAACTTCTAACTTTCACTATTTTAATTGCATGTAAATTTTCCATGTAATTTTGTACCATGTTATATTTAATGGAATCTGTTCAAATGAAATCTGCTCGAATGGTGTAGATTCAGTTTATACCGAGCACGTTTTCTTTAATATATATATCAACCATTAATTTTATATATCTCAATTTACTCAGAATTATTGCTTCGTGTTTATTGAGGGTGATCTATCATTTTATATCTGATATAACTAAAAAGCCCATTCCCTTCTGAAAAAATAAGAAATACCTGATGGGGTCACTCACTACATATTATTTCTTTATTATATTTATTATCTCTCTAGGACATTTCTCTAACCTGGACTTTTTAAAAAAATGAAAGTCATTTGAAGCTCATGTGGGCGCCGAATGATCCATTAGAAAGCTGTCTACATTTTGATGATTGTGCAAAGAAAGCCTTCCGATGAAGGGACGGACAGTATGTAAGGTGCACTTTGAGCGGTAACGAGAACCAATATAACCAATCACAGCAGAGCGGCCCTCCCAATGCCTAACAACCTAGCAACCAATTAAAATGCAGCTTTCTTCCGCCTGTTTAAAAATATCCTCTGTGGACCCGCCCCTCCCTGCTGTGTGCACTTCCTCGTTGTTATCCCCGTTACTAGGGTGACCGCTAAGCTCTGTCAGCGGTTGGTGGAGACCGTGTGACATAAGAGCGTTATCGGGAATTCCTCTCCCCTCGGAGCTCCGTGTGACGGCAAAAGGAGGTAGCTTCAGTTAATGCCGGGAGAAAGCAGCACGCATTTCATACACGTGAGGCGCTAAAGTTTCCCATGTTTCCTAAACGTGTATTCATCCGAGCGCAGCTCCGCAGATGAGGAAGATGTGTCTGTGCGGAGTTTAGACTTTAATGAAATGACAAAAGTTAGAGAAGAGATACCATGGTCGTTAGAATCTTCTTCTTCTCTGGTTCTTGCTTATAGGCACAACATCTGAGATCTGTACTGACCTGACCAAGGAGGACTTAAAAGTAAGTGTCACAGTGAAAACATAAATTAATCCCTCTGTTTCCACACCAGTAACAGGAACATATGATCTTCTGCGGGATCTCTATAATTAAATGCCTGTTTAGAGGGAGGCTGCGTTTTAAAAGTATTGATTTTTGATAAAGTCATCTAGGAATTTAAGGGCAAAGCGTGTAAGTGTGTCCATCCTAATATCAGACATTATGTTTACCGTAACTCCAGTTATTAACTTCTCTGCCTCTAATTTCTACTTTTCTTTGTGCCTTTGCTACTTTTTAGTTGATATGTGAACTTGATGTGTTTATGTTTTGGTCAAATGAAAGCTGCAAAATGACTTCTCTCATGCATGTTTATGATTTTGTTGTCCCAGCTGAAACCTGACTAACAAGTTAAACAACTATCCAGCATATTTAGTCTGGACCTTCTTTGTTTTGCTCCAGGAGCTCTTTGAATGCAGGCTGCAAAGGTTTATATTTTAAACTAAAAGCGTGCAGCCTTTCCCCTAAAGAGAGCTTTGAAACTTCACAGCCATATGACAAACTTCACATGACTGGGGCATGGAGGACTTTTTTTTTCTGTTTTTCCTGAACTCAGAGTTAGGTTCACATCATACTTTTACATTAGGAGTTACAACATGTTACTTTTTGTTATGCAACTCTGTTATGCACCTTCGGTATGCACTGTATTGAATCTCACTATTCGGTATGCACTGTATTGAATCTCACTATTCGGTATGCACTGTATTGAATCTCACTATCTACCACGGTCTCTGGTGAGTCTCTTGGCACAGGTCAAGCTGACCTTGTCATGGAGGTTTGCCATACAAGGGATCAGTGATGGTGTGTGGACACACCGACAGCTCAGATGTCTGTTCCCAAGCTCCTGGGGCTGCTGGCAGGTTGTCTTTAAATAGATAAGCACTTTAGTTGTACACCAGAGAGGGGCTGTGACCTATGAGCAAGGTGATTCTCGAGCCTGTCTGTGTCTCAGGGGACAATTCAGCAAAACACTCACCATATGTTATAAGCCATAAGGAAACTCCAGAGGTTTTGATAATGCTATAATCAAGCAAAACTGCTAACAAAATCCTCAAACATTAACATATGTTATATCCTCCTGAGACCCAGGGAAAAAAGGTATTTTGATTTTCTCCATATAAATCAAGTGTTGGGTTGGTAAAAAGCACACTGCAAAAACAATTTTGTTTTTAACTACTTTTATTAAAATGTTACAACATGTGCACTACAGTGCACAAGGAGAGTTCATTGATCACGAATGTGAAACTAACAAAATTCAGTCCTTTTCTTGATTTCTAGAGAGAACTCTTCATCACTGGTATTATTCAGGTCTTGTTCATATATTTGTCCCTGTTCATCATACAGACCTTTGTTGGGCTGGGCAGATTGAGGCAACCTTGAAGGACTCTCTTTAGAAGTGGTCTGACTTTCCCCAGGAGATCCTTTTTTTTCTCATTTTCTGGCAGCTCATCGACTACTTTCAGCAAAGACCTGATCTTGTAGAAATGACCACATGTCATGGAACCAGCCATAACTGCGACTCTTATTTTGGCAGCCCAGTACATTGGCATGGTACACTGAGATTCCTAAAAAGCTATTGATTTCTTCTGGTGCTGTGTTTAAACGACACCCTGAATCCTGTACCATACGCTGGTTGGTCAACAAGGACAAGTCCTGAATTAGTTTTACTGCTGGAAATACTGCTGTGGGCTCCAGTCATTAAGTGTCATTAGGGTACCATCATCTCCAATTCTGCATTCTTCCAACAAAGTCATAAACCGAAGATAATGGAAAATTATTTAGCAAAATAAAATTTAGATACTCCAATAGCCGATATAGTTCACTTACAACACATTTACACCATCTTTATAAGTTAAATCCATTTACTGGAAGACATTTCTGCACGTTACCCGTACTTTTTTCACTCAAAATCAAAAATTCCTGATTCTCCTACATGCTGGTTTTGGACCAGATAGGATGACGGCAGATTCCAGCTGACCCTGTGTCGTTCTCCATTACATCCGCCACTGCATCTTGATAATGTTTGTCTGGCTCCTCCTGGGTTCTCACCCTCTCCTATTTGGCTCATATGACTCTCATCTTCTGAAAGATCTATGTCTGAATCTCCCTCAATGATTGTGTTAAGAATTCTTTCTGCCTCTGTCAAAGAGTTGTCTACTAGAAAAAAGTGAAATAAATTTAAGTACAAAGTCCTGACGTGCACCAGAGTACACATTAATAAATGAGTCATTTCCTCTGTGAAACTAAATAAGCTTAGGTCTGAAAACCCCCTCAAATTACTTACTAGATGTTTGTTTTTGAAAATTAATCATAATCTGAGTTTAAAAACATATTTTAAATGTAGATATCATGCTTACATGTGACATCATTTTAAAGCTACTGTTGTCCTCTCTAAGAAACATCAGGACTCAGCAGAGTGGCATGTAGAGTGTGAGTGATGCAAGCAAAAACTAAATGTGTACTACAGTGCACAAAAACGAATTACTGTGTCTGGAGATATTATATAACAATGTTTGGGGGTTTTGTACTATTGATCAGTTACTGTGTCTCTTTCATATGTAACAACTTGGTGTAAATAAATAGAAATAGTTGTACAATGGCTTTCACAATGCTCTTTTCTCCTCAGAGGGCCCAACATGTTCCCTGGTTCCCTGGAAGCAGCCGGGTGTGTAGAGGGTCTGTCACTGCCCTCTCTGCAACCGCTGCCAGAACTGGAGGAAGAGGAAGCAGAGGCTTCATTGGAGAGGGGGCCAAAGAGGCCAGGACGCTACAGGAAAAGCCTTCAGCTTTTAAAGCCCTTCAGGATAAGGCACAAGTAAACAAAATCGACTTTAATTGTATTTGATGACTCTGGTAGCGAGAGAGATGAATGAGAACATAAAGGCAGAGACGGTTTTAAGCTCCTACAGTGTGAAGATGTTGTTGTATGTTGAAGTGTGAAGATACACACAGACTCTGGAGTACACATTTGCTCTGTTTGGCCCCTCCCTAATGTGCTGACTATTCGGGTGTAGCCTGAGGCCATGATAAGGGCTTGCAACATATCCTCCAGCAGCACAGTGCCATGTCTGAGCATATACCCACTGATAACCCCCCCCCACAACTTCTTTTTCTTTTCGCTGCACTCTTAGATTTCTGTGAAGAGCGTGTAAATTACTATCCAAACACAGCCGGCATGATTCACCTTTCATTGACTCTGGCGAGTCAAAGGCGCCGATTATTTCTCAGAAAACCTATGTCTGTCTGTTCCCCCAGCATAGCGCCTCTGTGTGTGTACCTGTGCTTTTATACATCTCACCTGTTTCCACGTCTTCCACTCTATTCCAGGCACCAGCATCCAGTCGATAATGCTGGCCTCTTCTCATTTATGACTCTGCACTGGCTCTCGCCGCTGGCAGCGAAAGCCTACAAGGCGTCCAGCTTGTCTATAGATGATGTGTGGGGACTGTCTTGCCACGAAGCCTCTGCAGTCAACTGCCAAAGGTGAGGTAATTGTGCCAAAGCTGAGGTTTGCCTGATGAAAGGGACTTGCGGCGTTAGGAAGAGTCTATTTATTGTTGAAACACAGTATTCCCACAATACTGGAACCTGGTGAGGCATGAAATAAAAAGGTGAGGTAGGAGTTATTTGAAGGTGTTAGATTTTTACATTTTCTTTATAACAGAGAAATTTAATATATGGGAACTGTCCCCTCTTTAAAAAAAAGGGACTTTTGAGTGAAATCACAAAGCAAAACTATAATATGCTGTTTACACAGACACTGCATGTTGTATAACATATTAATATTGAGTTTTGATGAGCCAAACTGTTTCTTCTACTTTCTTTCTTTCTTTACAGTCAACAATCTGGGAATTATTTTAAATCAGTCATCTGTGTAGCATAGCACTGCGGTAAATACAGGCTAGTATATCTAGCTGGCTGTATTTACCCAGCATCAAATGTGCTGTTCACTCCTTTATGAAACAGCATTTACTAAAATTTGCAGCGTCATTGCACAAAATTATAGCCTTATTCAAGATTGATGTCGTCATTAACAAAGAGAGTGAGAATGAGGGTCACAGACAGAGTGTTGGAAACTACTGAAGAACAAACTCCTGTTAAATGGATCTGCCATTTTCTTTTTCTTCATCTTTTCTTCTTCTTTGTATTATTATTAACATCCAAGACTACATATGCAACATATATACAAAGGAAAAAAAGAAACAACTTTGACCAAGCAGGAAGGTTTCGACTGTAGTTATATGTAGTTATAGATGTTCAAAAACAATACCAGGTCTACAGGGCGTCACAGAGCTGACCAATATTTCCCAGTGTAAAACAAATTGTTCAGATGTATAACTGAGAAATGCTTGTCCAGTTTGTCAATGAACATTGTGATTTCCATTCATATATTAAATGTTGGGCTCTCCTTCCTAGTCTTTCTACCAGCCACCAGTAGTTTCATTAAGTTCTTATTATCTCTTTTATCTAGTCTAGAGGTGTATACCCAAAATATATAGACTTGCTCATTAGAGGAATTTTTCAATTAAAGTGTCTTTTATCCCCCTTCAATAGTCTTTGATAACAAGATGATGAAAAGACATGGTAGTACTTTAGAGATAGGTGATAGTAGTTGACAGGGAGGTTAGCCCTCTTAAGCCTGAGATTTCTGAGAGGGTGAAATAAAAAACCTAACCCGTTTATTTATTTTTTTGTTATTTATGTTAACATTTATTTATGTTAACATAAATACGACTTATTCACACTTATTCATGTTATTCTGATATTGTTCCACAAGTTGTAGATGTGATATTTTTTATTTTTTGCAGACTGTGAAACTTTGCCTGTCTTTGCTTTTATGAAACGGCCTCTCTAAGATGCTCTTTGTATAACCAGTCGTGTTATTGAGCCTTCTCTTTTTAGCGCCACTTACTCTTCTAACCTTTTGTTGACCCCTCCCCGACTCTTTTGAGACGTGCTGCTGCCGTCAAATTCAAAATAAGCTAATACGTTTTTGTGAATTGGCACATTTTCTCAGTTCAAGTAGTTGATATGTTTTCTACAACCAGCTGCAAATAAAATATGGATTCATGAGATTTGCAAATGGCTGCATTATAGGTTGATACATATGCACAAAACTACAGTTTTAGTAGCCTAACCTATAGCATAGATTAACTGGATGGTCTGTAAAATGGATTTCAAAAGGCACCGGTACCACAAGGACAGTCGAGAGGGCACAGACATAAATGAACCCAAATGAAGCCTGGCAGGCAGCCTGAACAGCCGCTTTTTGGCACTAACATCGGCCCTGTCTCTCAACAAGAAATGAATAACAGAGTTACCCTTTTTTTTTTGGTTCGGTGTAACAACATTAATTTATACAGTGTTTTCGAGGGGAACTCTGTTGACTTCCATTTTCAGCCCTTGTAGTTGTTGCTTGGTTTCTTTATAAGTGTTGAGTAATGCCAGTGTCATCATTTTAAGTAACATGCAGTCAGCTCACTGCACATGACTGGCATCTTCAGTATATGCTCTGATGCTTCAGCTGAAGGAGTGAAAATGAAGTTACTAATTTTCAGATATTCAAATTGCTAATTAACATCTAGTGAAGTTGTGGAGGAGAGTTGCTAATCCATTCTTGGTTAAAATGTGCTTCGGTCACTTGTACAAGTAGATTCTCTTTGTGCTGCAACCCTGAGCTGAGATTGTGTTATTTGTCCAGAGTATCCTGTGGAGCTGTTTGAGGATGAATTCCACTGATATGATATGTAACTGTACAAGCCTGTTTCAGTCTCGTGGGACAGGGTTGTCTTTTTAAAATAAATGTCGAGAAGCCCTTTTGTTAAACCTAGTGAGATTAATTGTGACGAAAACGGAAAATGCAAGTTCACGTTTCATTCAGTGTTATTAGTCAGGGTTTTTGGAGTGATACAGCTGTTATGCTGTCGTTTTAGTATTCATAATTATGTCCCGTTTTGTGTGTTTGTGCAGCACATAGTTAAGCTATACCTTGAGACTTAACTGATGAACATCCTGTGTCTGTTTACAATACAGGAACGATGTGATGGGATAAAGGCAGGGGAGTGTTGCTAAGAATGGCTGGGATTACAGATTACCGTGAGAATTTGTGCCTCTCTTAGACAATAATGGCATTAAGTGTGTACCTGCAATGCACAGTGTCTCCCTGTCTCATCCATTAGCTGTCACTGACAGGAGCCAGGCTGGGGCAGACCGTGAGATAAAAGGCCAAGCTACAGCTTGGGAAATGCCTCGTAAAGACGCTCTGATTCTATGAATGAACTTAAATGTTTTACATTAAGCTTATTATTTGTGCTACTCAGGGAAAGTAAAACCAGTGTTTTTTTCCATTGCTGCTGTGACTCAGCAGTAAAAAGGAGAGCGACTATTTGAGGAAGTTCACTCTTGTATCTGGTGACAACTGCGTAGGTTGCCAGTAATGCTTGTTCTGTTTAAAGATCGTGGCTCAGGGCTGAGAGTTTTTGTGCTGCTTTGTGTATGTTAAAAAGAAGCAGACACAGGAAGCAGCAAAAGAGCACAAAGCCACTGGGTGGGTGTCTGTCACAGTTTACATAGCAAGAACATTTACAGAATGGAGATGCAAAAGCACAGCACGGGAAATTGGAAAGGCGCCCTGGGAGAGTTGACACTTGTTGGTTGCTCAGTGAGGTGCGAACCTTGAATGCTGTGTGCTGTTCAAACACACTCCTGCAACATCAGCTTTGCGTGCCATCTGGCATGCTGAAACGATGGCTGTCAGGAACATTTCACTCCTGTTCGAAAGCAAATAATTCCTGCTTTACAGCCGCACTGTTGCCCCGCTGTTCTCCTTTTCATTTATATGTAGGTACATGTACGCACATGAGATCCAATATGGTATTTCTAAATACACATGACTTTGGATTTGTGTGATCAGAAGTTTGCATGTGCTCATTGTGCATATAAATATGATGGCAGCTGTTTAGAAATGGCTCAGAGAGACCTCCCCCGCTCGTGTAAATCTACAATTTCCCTTCATAGATCTTGACTGAGTTCCTTGGACTTTCTCATTGTTTTGAATATTGGCCAGTCCTGTCACACAAATGCTATGTATGTGCACATTTTAGCCTGTATGTATACTTTTGTCCCCGTGTGGATTAAATCCATTATAAATTCATACTTGTGCAACCAGTTCTTGCTTTCTAAAGTAATGCTTTAAAATCGTTCCACCGTGGAAAAAGAACAGTTCAAACTCATTAAAATCATTAAAACTCCCAAATTATCTGTAATCTTCTGACCACAGTTGTATATTCATTTTGGACAGTAATGAGGGGGTGCTTAAAAAATCTCTTCCAGTTTAATTTGCTATTCCTCGCTTGGTTCTTTGATTGGATTTAGGAACACTAGTCTAACTTTCTGTGAATCAAACTGTGTCTCTGCAGCATTTGGAGTGCAAATAATTGCAATTCCTTAGATTTAGCACCATTTGACTTCAAGTAGCAATTACCAGGCCGTGCAAGAGTGTAGCGGGTATAATGTTGTGTCTATCTCTGATACGTTTTTAATAAAGTCGTTAGGGCGTTAATTACTTTCTGCAGCTGCTCGACTGCTGCTTTATAGAGTCATTAGCCGTGATGCATTTGGCCAACAAGATATTTACCCACTTCAGATGGCATTATACAGCAATAAAAGTGCATTAGCACATCTTTAACATGTTTGGTGGTACCTTTCTCAGTGCGATTATGTGAAGCGTGATTGTATATTGTAGGTCACCTTTATACTATTATCACCCTAGCTATCTTCAGTTGTCTTTGGGGGTTTTTGATTGCATTGATTGCCTTCTATACTGTTTTTATCCTCTATTTTGGGAAGTGCTGATTTTATCCAATTAAAGAAAAAAATATCCAAGAAACTTTTGGGCTCTTTACCACCACATTGGATAGCACTGATGCGTGAACAAAGGGGAAGCCGTTAGAGAGTTATATATATTTAGTTTAGTGAGAATGGACTCATGTTTGGCTGAACTGTGCACTCCTATAGTTTGTCACTATTTGTGATCCTGGGTTTTGGTTCCAGGCTTGAATATTTGTGGCACGAGGAGCTCAAACGAAGCGGGCGAGAGGGGGCATCCCTGACAAGAGTCTTCTGGAGGTTCTGCCAGACCCGTATGCTGGTGGCCATATTCTCCCTGCTTCTCACAATGGTGGCCGGCTTTGTTGGGGCTGTGAGTACAGTCTAAATCCTTCTTTGCCTTTTATATTTTTTTGCTGATTCAGCTAAAACGCCTTTCAGCATGGTCGCTGGCTTGGAGCCTCAAGTCCATGTATTTTCAGAAAATCACTTTATCCTGTTTCATGCTGGTCTGGAAATTGAAATGAAAACATACTGGGAGATTACAAAGCCTTAGATACTGAGAGTCATATTAATACCATAGATTAGCTGTTTTGTACCCAGTCACACTTTGGTCCAGATATGCGCAGGGCTTTTTATGTGGCACACTTGTAGCTTTAGATTCCCTGCCAAAACAGCTCTCAGATGATTGTCGGAGAACAAACTCAAAGTGTGAATATTTCTAAACATTCCTTATCAGAAAACTGAAAACTGAAGGGTAATTATGTTTGAAGTTCTAAGTCTGTGGCATGTCTGAGTGACTTTCATTGTTCCTTTTGCTCCAAGCTGTTTCTTTTGATGTCTTATGTGCATACTGTGTGATTCCTGTACCCACAACTAATAGCATTAACTGGATTTAGTTCTTAGACAATGACGCATTTGTCGCACATTCTTATGTGATTTTTTCCTCTTTAGTGCATTTAATGATTTGCAATGTTGTATGTATTCTTTCTGCTGTGGAATGAGTTACTGACTAATTTTACTTATCCAGGCGAGCAAAAATATTGCTTAAAAATGCATTTTGTCATATTTTATTTTGTCCACTTTTAATCAAGTTCTATATGAAATATTTCCTGTGTTTCTGCTTGTTTTTATTCTGTCTCCTACGTTATCTCTGTCCTTGTTTTTTTCTCTGTGCTTTCCTTCTTTCCTCACTCTTTCCTTTCTGTCACTCTATGTGGGCAGGCTATCCTGGTTAAATCTCTGCTGGAGTATTCCCAGAGCTCAGAGAGCTCTGTGTGGTATGGCCTGTCTCTGGCAGCCGGGCTCTTCCTCATGGAACTGATGCGCTCCTGGTCTCTGGGACTCATGTGGGGCGTCAATTACCGCACTGCAGCACGCCTCCGTGGGGCCACTCTTACCCTGGCCTTCCACAAGATCCTCCGCCTGCGCAGCACTAAAGACATCAGTCCGGGCGAGGTAGGTGTTGTAACCCTGGAGGGAACTCCTCTTCATATTAAAGAAATCATCCCTCGCTGCAGGGCACCACATGCAGATGATTGAGATGGATTTAATTTCTGCTCTTACACCAGTCCTGCTTAGATTTCGACAAATCCCATAGCCTGAGGGAGGGGAGGCTGTCTAAGATTAGTCATTACTCAGCTTAAGAGGAATCATTGTCCAACAAGTGAATGTGGGAATAAGGATAACTGTGTTCATAAAACTGTTTTTGTAGTAATATTTGGAGGAATTTTGAAGCAGTACTTTATGTAAATCACTGTCTCTCTCTACCTAGCTGATCAACATCTGCTCCAGTGATGGCCAGCGGCTCTATGAAGCAGTGTGTGTGGGCTGCCTTCTGGCTGGAGGGCCACTTGTGGGAATACTGGGTCTATCTTACACTGCATTCTTCCTGGGCCCCACGGCTCTGATGGGGTCATCCATTTTCATCATCATTTACCCTGTCATGGTACGACTTTCACTATAACATCTAACCAGAGGCAAAGAATGGAAAACATGGTTATCTGTCTGTCATTCTTTTTAAAGTGGACCTTTTATGCTGATTTCCGGCTCCTTATTTTTTATTCCTGGACTCTGCTAGACTTGCATGAGTCACGGTTCAAAAAACTGCTTATTTATCTTGTGCTGTGCCTCGTTGCAGCACCTCTATTCCTTCTCTGTCTGAAGCAAGCTGTTTTTCTCCTTTTCTCCCATCCTCCCTGTAAGCCAACTTTTTTTTAAAGACAGAGTGGTGTGCTTTAGATGACCGTATTAGGAATATCTGCTCTCTTTGACAAACAAATCCAGCAGCAGAAGAAATTGAAATGGAGCGTTTAGGGCAGACTGAAGCTTTTTGGCTCATGTGGATTACGTGTACATAAATTGACATGATTTAAAATTTTGGTGATGTGTAATATGAGCGTCCATCAGTATGACAGTTCATCGATATGAGAGAAAATGACGTAATAGGTCCACTTTATTAAGATAATGTAATTATAGCAGTTTCAAAAAGTTTTACCAAAGATTACTCAGCAGAGAGTTTATTATTGCTGATTCATTCTTAGTTGAAGACAGAAATCGTAACGTCATTAAAGTCTTTAAGTTAATTTAGATTATTGGAGAGCCAAACAGACACTTTTTAAAAGCATCATAACTCTGTGGCTATCAGTCGCCTGTCAACTTTCTAACTGTTGTTTTCAAATTACACTCAGTCTGAGCTGTAGTCTGACAGCTAGAGACCCTGCTATTGATGGGAAGGCGTTTATCACTCTGGTCTCCGGGACAGGCCTGCAGCACAGTTAATGTGATTATGTCTGCTTTCATTTCCTCCCCCGCCACTTATTTCTCCTGTCATCATTTCCCCCGTTCCTGTCTGGACAGATGCTTGCATCGAGGTTGACGGCATATTTCCGCAAGAAGTGTGTGGCAGTCAGCGACCAGCGCGTGAGGCTGATGAACGAGATCTTGGGCTGCATAAAGTTCATCAAGATGTATTGTTGGGAAGATGCCTTTGCAAAAAACATTCGCAGTGAGTGGCAGTCATGTGACTCAGCAATATATCCAATGCTCATTTCTTGAATGTGGTGAAGACCTGAGAACTTTGTGCAGGTCAGCATTTTTGAGAATAAAGTGCCACTTCACTTGAACATCTTTTACTCATGCAAATTAGTCACTAAATGAGCGGTTTATCACCTAAAAGTAGGCTTGTCCTCGTAGCAAACTGGCATGATAACCCTGCCCCTTCATCCATTTCCATTAACCTGCCCTGTTTAAGTGTGCCATTGTCTATAATCAAAGGCACTTTCAATCCCTGCGCTTCAAGATTAATTTGCAAAGTGTTTGGGGCCCTATGATACCTTAAATGGCTGTCAAGGCTGCTCTACTTATTCATGACTAAGCGATGGCCTTTTCTCATGAGGTCCTTGCTCTAGGTCATGGATAAGCATCATTTTCCCTATTTAATCTGCTCCAAATTAGCCAGCTGGGTCTCACTTTCATTGCTGTCTTGTGATTACCTGCTATAATAACAATAATTAATTGGCATTCATTGGTGAATGAGTCTTAAGAGTTACAATGTCATTCCAAATTTACAGTCAGCAATTGTGCCGATGACTCCTCCTTTGTAGTTTATGCAAGAACACACACATCCCAATGGGGAATAAGGACAATGAAGTGACTAAACGAGCCCGTGCAAACGGGATACACAAACATAGACGAGAGGGTCAGGATTCAGGAATTGGATTTGAAAAGTTTTCAAGGATCACCAGCTTTTGGAGCCCCTTTGAAGAGCGAGTCTCTTGTCCTCTCTTGTATCTATTTTTGTGTGCTTGCTATTTTGGTGAGTGACTCTGATTGTGGTGTGGATTGGCTGGCCAACACTTTCACTCGACCCTTACGTCACATTGGCATTCTTTGTGTCTGTCCTTGGTTATTTATCATCTCTGTCTTTCTGATCTCCTCGACAGAAGTGCGGTTAGAAGAGAGGAGCATACTAGAGAGGGCCGGGAACGTCCAAAGCATAACAGTGGGATTGTCTCCTATCACTATGGTGCTCGCAAGCGTGTGCACTTTCTCCTTACATATGGCCTTAGGTTATGACCTAACCGCAGCTGAGGTATTTATATATAAAAATCTACCGGTGTGTGACAAGAAAATAGGAAAAACAAATCATAAAGACAATGAATGACAATTATGCTTTGTGGTATGTATAAAAGTACTGAGCCCAGAGGATTCTGATTTTCACATCAAAATGGCAACAAGACAAAAAAAAAATCTAAGGGACATATTGGGGCACGGATGGTCCACTGGCTAAATCATTAATCAATGTTGTCCAAAACTGAAGCACTATGGTGTGGTTTTCCTATAATTTGTCACCCATCCGTAGTCAGCATGTTGACTGCATATTTATTTAAATCATGTAACTTTTAAGGTGCCCACCAAGTCTCTGGTCATGACGAGCACATATGCACATTTTAAAGTCAAACTTCATGAATATAAATAAATTATTGAGTATAGCTGTCTCCATCTCTACACATCCCACCTCAGGCTTTCACTGTGGTTGCAGTTTTCAATGCTATGACCTTTGCCCTGAGAGTCACACCACTGGCGGTGAGGTCACTATCAGAGGCTTCTGTTGCAGTCAAAAGATTTCAGGTGAGAAAGACGGACTGGTGTCTTGTAAAAGTGGATAAATGATAATGTTTCATGTAAAGAATAGTGATGTAGCTGTTGATGTCTTCATGTCTTAGTAGTATTTTAAGATGTCAAGGTTGATAAAGCATACATGAACTTAATAATCCATATCACTTCTCAGAATAAGTACCTTTCTTTAGAGGTCACACACTAAATTAAACTCACATAGTGTGTCAGTGGGGAAGCAGTTTTTAGCCTATTCACGTATCACATCTGACATTTTTTGCTGTTTTCCAAACACGTGATAAATACAAAGCTAAGTAAAAAGCATTTTTTTAAAAAAATATACTTTATTAATCCCCTGTAGTGAAATTACTCTCTGCATTTAACCCAATCAGTCAGTGAAGCAGTGGGCAGCCACCAATTCAGTGACTGGAGAGCAGTGTGTAGGGACGGTACCTTGCCCAGCGGTACCTCAGGGTAGCCGTTCAGTGGATTTGAACCCCCGACCTTCTGATCGTTAGATTTATCTTTGGGTTTTCTGTATTTCAAGTCATATTTTTTTATTTACAGTCGTTTCTTTATTTTTTCCGTTTTTGTAGTACTTAACCTGTTTACCACATGTAAACATGTTTTTAAAAAAGGATTAAACTGCACTTTTGTTTTTCAAGCACTAAAATATTTAAGTAACTATTAAACTGGTCATCACAATGCGTGTTGTCTATAATCTATCCCACTACGTTTGACTCCACAGAGGCTCTTCACGATGGATGACAGAGAGGAGGTTGTAGAAAAAATGGAGGATCCTGGCAACGCCGTAGAATTTCAGGTTGCCACGCTGGCTTGGGAAAAGGCAAAAGGCAAAAAACCAAACCCGGCTCCCAAGAAGCGAGGAGTAATGAAGCATGTGCTGCGAAGGGAAAAGCTTAGCTTGTACATTTCCACAGAGGATGGCAAAGGAAACATGGAAAACCCCAATGTGCAAAGTCTCCTCACAAATATGGAGCAGGAGAGTCCACAAAGCACCGTCTCCTCCACTCAAAGCATACGCCCCCCACTGCACAAGACCCTGCACCAAATTAACCTGCGTATAAAGAAGGTAACACCACAAACACATATCAAGTCGATTAATTATGCTTTTTCTCAGTTGTAGTCCTTCCATACATGTTACTTACAGTGGTGAATACTCATATTAAACATGACAAAAGGGTATAAAGTAAAGATCGTTTTAAACAGTGATTCCTACAAGGCTACTTTGGTAGCATTAGAGAATGTTCTCTATTTTGCCACTGCTACTAGGGGTCGCTGGTGGGAATCTGTGGAGGTGTCGGGAGTGGAAAGAGCTCTCTTCTGTCTGCTCTGCTGGGACAGGTGAGATTCGAGTGAATGCTCAACTAGATGCTCACTTTAGATTTCCTCTTCAGATAACCCAGAATAACTCATGAATAACAACAAGGACAGCTTTTCTTGCTGAAGTTTTCAGTCACACACAATGTCACAGTATAACCTGCGATCTGAAAAGGACTTTTTCAACTGTTTTCTCTGCTCCCTACCTTCTGCCTTTGTGTTTTAGATGACTCTGTTAGAAGGAAAAGTTGCTGTCAGCGGTGGCTTCGCATATGTGTCCCAACAAGCCTGGATCCTAAATGATTCTCTCAAGGAAAATATCTTGTTTGGAAATAAGTATAACCCAGACAAGTAAGAATAAGTACTGTATAACCGTGTTATAAGTAAAAAAGCGCTAAACCTGCAAATTTATCCCTAACTTTGCATATTTGTTTCCACATTAGATACAGTGCGGTGCTGGAGGCATGCTGTTTACTCCCAGACATTGCAGAGCTCCCATATGGAGACATGACAGAGGTATCTGTTGCTTCTTTTTAACAAAATGTCAGCTCCGAAAACATCGATTTCTCAAATATCATGCCCAGCAGTTTCATTTTATGCAATAAATTTAATTCAGCCTCAGCACGAGGAGAGTTTTGTGCAAAATGTATTTTTATTTTCTCTTTTTAGATTGGCGAGAGGGGTGCCAACCTGAGTGGAGGGCAGCGTCAGCGAGTGAGCCTGGCGCGTGCACTCTACAGTGAGCGGCCCATTCTTCTCCTGGATGACCCTCTCAGTGCTGTTGATGCCTGTGTGGGCTCCCACATCTTCAGTAAAGCCATTCGGGGGGCCGCTAAAGGCAAAACCATACTCTTTGTAACGCATCAGCTGCAGGTAACTATCACCTGTGAAATTCCAATAATTTCCATCAACATCCTTTTGCAGTTTCTGCTCTTTTAGAATATTTCAGTCCTTTCTGTCGAACTGAGTCTTTCTTGCTTTTTCAACCATGAGAAATGTTGCTTCTTTGCTGGAAAAGCTCCAGCGATCAATTAATAAAAAGTTTAAACCTTCAAAAATCCACAGAATGTCTGCAAAATTAATATCTTGCTCTTTTGCCTCTTTCATGCATTTATCTTTTAGTATCTTCCTGAGTGCGATGTTGTTATTCTGATGAAGGACGGCCAGATTGCTGAGCACGGTACCCATGTGCAGCTAATTGGTAAAGACCGCAACTATGCCATGCTATTCAACAGCATGCAACAGGAGGTAAGGCCAGGGGCGCACGAGGAGCAAAGCCAACTCTTTTGAATAAGGCATCTTTGCCCTCACGACACAATAAAACTGAACATTACAAGCTGAATAATTCATAAGCCCAGAAAGGCAGGCCCTGTAGCAAGGAAATGTTAATGCATACAAAGGCTTTTATTATTTATGTGTGCAGTGATTTACTGGTGAGCTGCTAAAGACCATGTCACCGATATCTCTGTTTTAATAATGTCCACAATGCCATTGCTATGGCCGTTGTGATTTCTGCTGGTGACGTGTCAAAACTCTTCCCCCACTCCCCTTTTTTACTCTCAGAATCTGGTGAAAGAGAAACTAAAAAACAAAGAGCAGAGGGTAGGTGGAAATAAGGCTGACAGTGCCACTGATGTTGCCGAGGTCAGCCCAAAGATGGAAAGCAAGAAAGGAGGTGAGAAACTCTGCCCGTTTTCATGCTTCTCATGTAAATTGCTGTTTTCCATGAGAATGGTTCATAAGTAACTTCTTTTCTGGCTTTTATATTTAGAACCATTGATGAAAGCTGAAGAGAAAGGCTCTGGTTCAGTCCCGTGGTCTGTTTACGGAGCCTACATCAAAGCAGCGGGAGGCCCAGTAGTCTTCGTCATCAACATCTTCTTCTTTGTTTCCACCACAGGCAGCCTAGCTTTCAGTAACTGGTGGCTGAGCCACTGGATCAGACAGGGCAGCGGGGTGAGTGTAGATGACTCTAGTTTTCTATAATACAGGATTCTCAGTGGTGTGTGTTTGACTCCCAAAAGAAAAATAACTACTGTGTTTGGATGAGTGTGGCAGCCGACTGAGCATTAATCTGGATGTGCATGATTAAAAAAGTAACAGCACCTTGGTAAACTTAATTAAAAACAAGAGTGAGCAGTAAAGAAACAGATGTGCAGCTAAGCAGTTGGTGGCTGCTGTTGAGAAATGTGCTTGGAATGGCAAACACCACCCAACGGACTGATTTTCATGCCTTTTTTTTGTGATCCAAAGTGTGCTTTTCTCAATTTCATTAGAGACCAAATGGGGAAAAAAAGATTTTTTTTGTCAGCCTGTAATTTGTTGCTCCATCTGCCCTCAGAACACATCATTAATCTCGGTGAATGAAACAATAGCGAGCAACAGCATGAGACTCAACCCTCATATTCGGTACTATTCAACTGTTTACATCATCTCCATGGGAGCTGTGTTGTTGCTGAAGACAATCAGAGGGTTGGTGTTTGTGAAGGTAAGCCCCTTTCTTTCACGTTTGTCCTCTTAACCACTGATGAACTTTAAAATTGAGTAAAATGTGTACCTTATATCCAGACAGCGCTCCTGCTTGGACGTCTGTCATTTGTTCATGCTCTTATGGATCCAGTGCTTGCAGGACAAGTCAGTTTATCTGTCCACTGTCCTGTCTCACAACTCATACAGTGGCTGCATGCATATCAGTCTGTTTCTTTATGAGAAACGGAGACAAAGAAGCAGAGAGAAAGAGCGTGTGAGTCTGTGTGTGTGCGTGCACGCTCGTGTATTTCAGCATCCCCTCGAGTGTGCATCCTCGTTTTCAAGCTAACCCATCCTGACACTGCACTGCAGAGGTTAGGTCCCCACGTTAATGTGTGCCACTTAAAATTGCTAATTTTTCAAAGATGGCTAATCTTTTTTTTACCTCTAGCTGTGATGAGATCTTTGTGAGTGTTAAATATTCCATTAATAGAATTAATTTGTTCTCTGCTGCCACATGTAATTTCTGTCCAATTGTTGAAATGTCTCATGCGCACTAGGTCATGACCTTTTATGTCAGCCTCCCGGAAACTCATCATAAATGAAGATTTGACAGCACTACTCTGTGCATGGCAGCTACCCACCACTGTGCACATGCATAGCATATGTAGCATTTATAACACTCGGGCAACATATGTTCCACTGTACCTGCTGTGCTTTGAGGTTTAAAACTGTGTCGACTAACAGACAATTTCACTCCAACTGTCTGTTGATCCAAGCAATGAATGTGTCCATACGGTTGTTGTTTACACGTGTCAGGTCTCGTGTTCAAGCACAACATGTGTTGTCTGTGTTGACAGTGCACCGTGAAGGCTGCCTCCGTGCTCCACGACAAGCTGTTCAGCCGGATCCTCCATTGCCCTATGCACTTTTTTGATACAACACCTCTGGGTCGTATCCTGACCCGCTTCTCTAGGGACATGGACGAGGGTGAGTCTTGATTTGTCTTGACTGTGAACCTTTCCCCCAGGAGACCTTTCAGTCAGTGAAGTCACCCTGGTTGACAAGGTGTAGTGCAAAGACACAGTGTGATTTGACATGGAGCGTTTTCCCTAGTGAGTGGCTCTCTGTTATGCACTTCACTGGTGTCTTTGCTTGACATGTTGATTTGTGAGCTGTTGTTTCTTTGGGTGGTTGGGTTTAATATTTTCGCAGACTCTGCTGTTTTTTTGCCGCTCATAGATTTTCCCCTGACAAAAGACACTTAGTGGGACCTAGAGAGACTCTACACAGTGCATCTGATGTACTTTATCTCCACAGTGGATGTGCGTCTCACCATGCAAGCTGAGATGCTCCTGCAGAACCTGTCCCTGGTGCTGCTTTGCTTGGGAATGGTGGGCATTGTCTTCCCCTGGTTCCTCATTTCAGTCCTGCCTCTGGGAGGCTTTCTCTACATTGTCAATCGTCTTTCCAGGTCAGACATTCAGCACTCTCGTCCTAATCTTGGCTTTTGTTATTTTGTCCAAGAGTATAATGCAGACAATGTACAATGGTCAGCTCCATACTGTGAAATTGCTCCATACAGACAAAATGACTTAAGCTTGTTATGAAAAGCAATAAATTGCACTGTAACTAATATTGAACCCCAAGTACCCCATGATGCATCCATCTGGGTTTGGATAAATGCGTGACGATTAACAGTGTGTCTGTGAATGCAGTTGTGATCATGGCTTTGAAACTCAACTTGGGATTCAGCGTTGACTAGCTAACTTGATAGATAGTTAGGTTTATAACATGAGTTAACTAGTAGAACAGCTTGGGAGCACAGTGGTGCATTGGCTGCCAAGCAAGAAGATTCTCTGCTTGTCATTCTAAAGTGGCTGTTGGCGTAACCTCTCACCCAGTATCTGGTGTATGCTTCCATGAATGAATGAAGTGTGCCAACATGACTGAGCTGAGCCAAGGGTAAAGAGCCTTCATGTGACTTTATTTTAGTCCAAAACTTAAAAAATCAAGAGTAAAACCTCTATAATTTATCCAGTTTTTAGTAAAAGAGCTGTTTTCTATGATAGATATGGACATAATGGAAATTCTGAAAATTCAAGTAGCTAATACTGTATGGTCCCTCAAATTATTGACCCCAGAGTATCCACTTTTGAAAGATTGTATCAACTATGTGCTAAAAGTGTGATTTGTGTACACTAAAAACATGCTCCACATGCAGGCATACCAAGAGTCATGATCACACAGTTTCTCCATTTTTCCTGCCTTCATAAGTTTACAAAAGTTACGGGTCCGCTAGTCTCTTGGTGGTTCATCCCACCACACAGATGCTTAAAGTCTTTTTTTTTTCAAAGCAAGCGTAACTGACAAGGAGATACCGTCATGCAATGCAAAGTAATTGGAGAGCAGTAAGTTGCTTTCCCCTATGAGTTGTATTTTTAACTGACAGCTGCCTCTTATTTTCTCTACATGGAGTTGATAAGAGTGAAGTGCATGCAGTAAAGGTGAGGCTTAACACACAGAGCTAACACAGGCAAAAAGCCCACCGTAGATCGTCAAAGTTAGTGTGATAAGTCACTCACTAATCAGAACACCTGCATTTTTGTTTTATTTTGTTTAGTTCTCCTCTCGTTTAGTTCTGGTCCACATATTGAAACAATACCCTTCATTTTTAGTGTCTCTCATTTTAAAATTCAAAGTTTTAAGAGAGACACTTTTCTAAAGTCCAGCCTTTATCCGACAGCAGTGAAGAAAGCAAAGTTAAGCAGATTTTCTTTAAGCCTGATGGATGCTTCGATAAAGAAAATTAAATCCAGCTATAACAAGGACTGAGAAATTACTTGAGAATGGAGGAAAGCTGGTGATTCTCAAAGCCTTTTGGCTCTTTTCCTGTTTTGTTTTACTTTTCCCATTTTTGCACTGAGGGAATATGACACAGTGCACAAAGTTTAGGTTAGATATATCAAAATTTAAGACTTGCTCTTAGCATTTGTCATGTGGCTCAAGTTCTTGTACACAAACATACTCTTTGCCTCACGCTTAGTTTAGTCAGTTTGGATCTAATCACCCCAGTGGGGACCAAATATTGGAATGTTACTATACTTGTGGGGACCAGCAGACTTTATGGGGACAATATCCCATCCCTATGAATTTGAAGGCATTTGTGAGACTCAAAATGTGGTTTTAGTGTCAGGGTTACAATCAGGTTAGGGTTAGGCATTCATTTTTGATGGTTAGGGTTAGGGTGAGCCGTTAGGGAAAGCATTATGTCAATTAGATGTCCCCGCTAAGATATGAAAACAGACCTGTGTGTGTGTTTGTTTGTTCCTTTTTAAAATGTGGCCATGCAGAGCTGGCAGATTGTGGGTTGCAGCTTTCTTGAGAACTGCTCATCAAAACATCACGAGTGACTGAAGTAAAACCAAAAATACATGAAAATAAATCAAACTGTCTACTCTTCTGTGTGTGAAATAGTTTGAAATTTAGACCCTTAGAGTGATGACATTTTGTAAAAGCTACATGTCTCTGTCATGTCTCCTTTTCAAAGGCCTTTTCAAAGACTTCAAAGGCCTCTTTGAGGCTTAAACGATTGAATAAGTTTTAGTTTTCTGTTAGGGAAAGGCCTTGTCACGTACTTGTGATGGTTGAACTTAGTGGTAAGCTGCTTCGGGCTAATAATTGTCAGTGAATATACTTATATACTACTTTCTGCATTCATAATTTCCCAACACCATCACTGTTTTACAGATAGCTGTAGACACTCACTGTTGTACCACTCTCCTGACCTCCTCTGTGCAATTTGACAATGATTTGAACCAAAAATGTCAAATTTGGATTCCTCACTCCATAAGACCTTTTGTCACTCACTTTCAGTCCAGTTCTTGTGTAATTTAGCAAACCTCGGTGTTTCTCCCTGTTTGCCCTTTTTAAGAATGGCTTCTTGACAGCGAAGCCTCCACTGTGACCATTTCTGATGAGGCTTCGACAAACAGTAGATAAGCTGAAGGGACAGATGTATCTCTCAGGTCCTATGTCAAGCCTTTTCTGGCTTTTTTTCCTATTTATTAAGGACACAACTTTCATCTGCTGAAGATGATCCCCGGGCTTGCCATTTCTTTTGTCACATAACATAGCAAGCTGCAAATAACGACATATCAAAAGACAGAATTTAAAATTGGTTCTATCGTTGATTGTCTGTTAGGTGTACACACAACACTGGTTCTTCCTTTGAGTTTGTTGCCTTTTTATGCGTGAATGATTCATAGGTCATCATATTCCTCTGAAGATGATCAGGTACAAGGACTAGACTGAAAATGTGTGGAGTAAAAAAACAGCCAAAGATAAACTTTGAAAGGCTTTCAGAAAGCCTGGAAAACTATTGCTTAAGACATTCTTCCCATACACGAATATGAGCAGGGATCATTCAGTCTGGGGGAAAGTCTGGTACAAGTCTTGATAACTGCTAATCCAAAATATTTAACTCACTACTGCACTTACTGGGGTGATCGTGGCTCAAGAGTTGGGCCTTCGCCTTGTAATCGGAAGGTTGCCGGTTCGAGCCCCGGCTTGGACAGTCTCGGTCGTTGTGTCCTACCTGTTGCCTACTGGTGGTGGTCAGAGGGGCCGGTGGCGCCAGTGTCCGGCAGCCTCGCCTCTGTCAGTGCGCCCCAGGGTGGCTGTGGCTACAATGTAGCTTGCCATCACCAGTGTGTGGATGTGAGTGTGTGTGGATGATTGTGTAAAGTGCTTTGGGGTCCTTAGGACCAAGTAAAGCGCTATACAAATACTGACCATTTGCCATTATTCAGACTGAGAACTTTTATTGTCATTGTACAGTTGCTTGCACAAAGAAATTATGTAACAAAACCACAAGGTGCGAAAGTAAAAGACAAACACAAACAAGCCGCCAGTTAAAATCTTCTCCACTCATTTAAAACATGCTCTAATCGGTAGAGTTTAATATGGAGTCACTTTGGACCATAGAGAGAGACTGCTAAAGGTAAATACCATGGAAAGAAGTACTGTGATAATCTTTATCTGAACTGATCTGTTCCATAGTAAATTTTGCAAATGCACCTAGTCATTTTATATAATTTTTTCAGCAGTTGTGCAATATAGGTGAAACCACAGAGGGAAACAACAGCTCGCTGGAGTCTCGGGAAATAACCAGAGCATATTGTTATTTCCTCTATCAGTGAGCTCAAGAAGCTCACGAGTCTCTGTGTTATTGCTGCTCCGATGTGAAATCTGAAAGCACATTTAGATTTAAACACATAAAACTATGAGTGTCTTTGACTTTTAGACTTGTATCATAATGACAAATATAAGATAAACTGATATACAGTAGCTATGATTATGTTTGGAGGTGGATTTAGTTTCAGGGAGCTCAGACATTTAAAACTTTCCCTCCCAGTCTCTGTATGTACCGCTTGATATTTTTAAACTGGAATTCTTGATTACTTTAATCAGACTTGACACCATTTTTGTCTCTCGAGTGATTAATAAATCACTAAGCATCTTCAGTCATCTTTAAAGAAACATTTTATTTATGGGTAGTGCAGGAATTAGTGATGAATTCTGAGTAAACAACAGAGACCCAGAAGGAAGAGATGATCCCCACCTGTCACTGGAAGGTAGTGATGACCCTTGGCAATGCTGTTGAACAGGGCGAAATGCTGTATCTGACAAAGTCACGACATCCCGAGATATTTATGGATGTTACATCAACCTAGATCTCCCATTGATATTACCCACTTCTAAAGCAGCTTTTTATTGAATTCTGAGACGGAGCAGCTCAGGGCATAAACATGTTTGTCTGGATCACAGCCTCGAAGCGAGGAAGTGTCATGTTCCTTCCGTCTCTCTCTCTTCGCAGCTTTTTATGAGAAAACTGAATGATTCATAGGAGATGTGTAATTCCCATGTACCGTTCCTTCAGTCTTGGCATCTAAAAATAGGAAGACACCACACCTTTGTCAGTATAACTCTCTCCCTGACACTTTGTCTCGAATGGCGAGTCTGATGTCTGGCTGTCTGTGTGTATGAAACACTGCTCATAATGTTGCACAAGCATCAGATAGAGGGAAACGGTAGGGAAGTAAGAAAAAATGGTGCCATGTTTTGGACCATGTGCCGATCCGTCTCTGCCCGTCATTTCATCCTGATTTGTCTGCAGCGCTCTTGGATCGTTAAAGCTGATGCGTTCTCCATTCCTTCACTCCTCACTTGTGTTTCGGTATAAACGTGTGATGTCAGTTTTCCCTCTGAAATAGAGGCCAGTGCAAGTAAAGTAAAAATGTGGCTGAAAGCTGCACTGTCAATTTAACTGAAATATAACATATGTGCGTTGGTTGTCAAAACAAACATTACTCTCGTGTTTCATAAAATTGTCTCTTTTGCACGTACTCCGGCTCGTCTTTTGTGATTTCCAGTTGAATGTAATCCATTTGAACCATTTACCCCGCACGTGCTAGAGCGCACTTTCTCACAAAGCCTTACAATTTTCATTCAAATGAGACTAAGATGAGTGGAGGCTTTACAGTTCTGCAGTGTGCTGACTCATTAGGATTTTCATAACCATTTAGGGCTGCAAATCACAACATAAATGAGTTCTAATGTGTTTCTAATATATCTGCTTCTGTGATGTATACACAGTGGAAACGGCTCAGAGTAACATCAATACTGAGCTATGTATTTTAAATAAAAATGTGAATTTCGTGAAAGTTCAATGTATGATTTTCATTGTTCACTTGCAGGGTGCTGCTTCGTGAGCTGAAGCGCCTGGAGAATATCAGCCAATCACCATTCACCTCTCACATCACCAGCAGCCTTCAAGGCCTCTCCACCATCCATGCCTATGGAAGAGGGCATGATTTCCTCCAAAGGTGAGTACAAGGCTAGCTATGGGCATCATTAAACTTTAATTTCATCTTATCTCTTCTTGTAGTTTTTGAGTTTGCTCCTCTGTTAGTAAACATACCAGAGCCCATACCTCAGCAAGCAGGAGAGTGCAGAGCTCTGCTTGCTTCTACTCTGGCTGAAATTAGTTTACGGTATCTCTTTCTCTCCCTCTCTTTTTTTTCAGATATCAGGAATTGCTGGACACCAACCAGGCCTCAAACTACCTCTTCAGCTGTGCAATGCGTTGGCTGGCTATCCGCCTGGACCTCATCAGTATCTCCCTTATCACTGCTGTAGCACTGCTCATTGTCTTCATGCACAATCAGATACCTCCAGCCTACGCAGGCTTGGCCATATCATATGCAGTGCAGGTGTGTAAACAAACTCATGTAGTAACACAGAATGTGCAAAAACACTGACGGCTCTGGTCCTCTGAATGGCAAAAAAGTTGACAGTTTGAAGCTCCGGGCTGTGTAGGAAGGGTAGCAAGGCAGCCTCTATAACTGTGTGCGTCTAAATGTGAGTTAAAACTTGTCTGAATATACACCGATCACCTTGTGTACTTAACCTTATTGAGAAAACTGGTCCGGGCAGTTTGGGGCAAGCACATGTGGCTGGATGTTGCCAACGTGTACAGCACGGGCCGGATAGGTCTTGTTGCAGGCGCGTCCTGTGGATGCTTAATCAGACAGGGATTTTAGTCAACACTGGGAGCTCTTTGTTGAGAATTTCAAGTTAGTCCTGAACAGATTCTTCAGTGTGGGTGTTCTGGTTGCTGCCATGGGTGGTAAGCTTTGTCTGCACCATTGTTTGGGTAGGAGTTACGTAACCACAATATAACCACAGGAATCCCATGAAGTAAGAGTTCAAGGTGGAACATTGAACTCTAACAGGGTTACCATTGTCATTCTTGGCATCTTCACCTTGCCTAGTTTTAATGTTTGCTTCATCGATTTGAAGAGACAGATTAAAATGAGGCTTTTTGTGTTTGACAGAACAAAACATCATTCATCTTTTTTATTCTGCAGTGTTTTAGCTGTTATTTGCTGCTTAATATGGGTCTTGTAGCACTGCATGAAGCAGCCATTGATTAGCACAGGTTACATGGTCTGGCTTTAACGCACACTCTCACCTTGCTGTACACAGACAGGATGATTTTCACAGTGTGTCTTAGAAATACGTTTGTTTTCTCATTGCCCAGTTTTTGGTTTTTTAAGATTCTGTTCTTTACTGCATGTTATAATCGACACAGAGAATTGAAATCGATTAACAAGATCGTGAAGGAGCCATATCAGCAAACCTGTTTATTAGGCTGGAAATTGCCAGTTGTTTTATTGCTCAATTGCTGAAGGGGGGCAGCGCACATAAATAGCGAGTGTTTCATAGTAATTGGTGTGACACTGTTAATCATTAACCTTTTTACCCCTCTGCTTTTCTTTCTCTTCCAGCTGACTGGCTTGTTTCAGTTTACCGTGCGGCTCCTCACCGAGACAGAAGCTCGCTTTACATCTGTTGAGAGGATCAATCATTATATAAAGGTAACAGCATTGATTAGCACAGTGAGAAAGGTGGATTGTGTAACAGCATGTCTGAAATAACAGCACTAGACCAGACCACATGAGATATATGACACCGTTTTAATTCAAGGCTGTTGGCAAGTCCGTGTGTGTGTGTGTGTGTGTGTGTGTGTGTGTGTGTGTGTGTGTGTGTGTGTGTGTGTGTGTGTGTGTGT
>NW_024582365.1:220244-232307 GCF_018398535.1 Haplochromis burtoni
GTGTGTGTGTGTGTGTGTGTGTGTGTGTGTGTGTGTGTGTGTGTGTGTGTGTGTGTGTGTGTGTGTCACAAGCATTTGATTAGGAATGATAGAAACCTCTTGTGCAGTATTAACACACTCCAGGGCACATGATAGAGCTTATGTCACACAACTGCCATCAAACCACAATATCAGCTCAACTTTTTCTTCTGACGTGCCAAGAAAATCTCATAGAAGGAAAATCACTACAAATCAGTTAGGGGGCTTGCCCCTACACAGAGATTTACAGATTAATGCCAGATACCATCACCTTTTCCTTATCTAAGACTCTTGAGAGCGAAGCACCTAGACAAAGTCCTGAGGCAGCCCAACCTGCCCCCTCCTGGCCTGAGGAGGGAAAGATCACCTTTCAGGATGTTGAGATGCGTTATCGCGATGATCTGCCGCTGGTGCTTAAGAACCTGTCCTTCACTATCCTGCCTGAAGAAACCATCGGCATTGTGGGCCGCACTGGATCAGGTACGACTGACCTTTTCAGTTCCCCAGCCGGCAGACTTTTCAGCTTCCGTTTGCACTTAAATGTGTCTGCATTTGTTAACGCAGCATGTTTTCTATATGCGTTTGCAGGAAAGTCCTCCCTAGGAGTAGCTTTGTTCAGACTTGTGGAGCTGACTGGGGGCTCTATTATCATTGATGGAATCAATGTTGCACAGATCGGTCTGTATGACCTGCGGAGCAAGCTAGCTATTATTCCTCAAGAGCCTGTGCTCTTCATCGGTACTATCAGGTAATCCATTGATAATTACTTTCATTATTAATCACTGCAACTGGTTTATTGAACTACCTTAAAAATCTTTTGGCTAAAAAAATCATATCAGAAAACATCAACGTTTTGGCAATTAATGCATCTGCTTTAATGGAAAATTAGTTTTAGTTGTACAACCAGGTAGATAGCTACTCTCTTCCTCGAAAGTGCCTATAGTCAGCCCATCTGTTTAAAGCTATAGTATATGTGTTGAACAGCAAAAGTGAGCAGGATATTTTCCATCTAGTCACTCAGTGTCTGTGATTGTGTTTTCAATTTTGCCTGAAATTGGCTTTTGGGAGATGTTGGAAGATGTCGCTGCTGTGTGTGCACAGCGGTGATCTGATGTGTGCCCATTACAAAAAGGAAAAATGATGCTTTGTGTTAAGAAATTAAACAACAGGGGTGCTAGGTCTGACAGGCCAGAGTATTCAAAAGCAAAAAAGCACCTCTGTTTTGTGAATGAATTCCCTCAGCTGCAGGTCAGAATCGATCCTGGCCATGGATTGTTTTGAGCTCAGGATCAGAGCATGCTGCCCTTCTTGTCATAATGTGAAATAGACACGAGCAGATGCATTTCAGGAGGTTGAGTTTGCTTCGATCACCCTAAAAACTGCCCCAGATGTACCAATTTGTGAGGATGTGTGGTCCTCTGCATAAAAAAACACACTTCATGAGACTAGAAAAGTATAATATATAAGTGTTGTCCATTTATCACTGTCATAATGTATAATCAGTATGAACATCAATACCATGGTTTATTTCCAATAGGAGCAATTTAGACCCATGGGATCAATACTCTGATGCTGAGGTCTGGGAAGCTCTCGAGAAGACACATATAAAAGAAATGGTGAGTTACAAATTGGTTGGAGTGTAAATTATATTTTACATGACTAGAGCAGCTTCCTTTTACATCTTTATGTCCCTTTGACCTTCCTCAGGTCAGCCAGCTGCCTCATTCACTCCACTCAGAGGTGACAGAGAACGGAGAGAACTTCTCAGTGGGAGAGCGGCAGCTCCTCTGTGTGGCCAGAGCCCTGCTGAGAAACAGCAAGGTGCTGATTGTATAATGCTGCTGGTTTATATTTCCATGTGGAATAGTTGATAAACTCCTCAGTTCTAAAATGAATAATCAGTCTTGCCATACAACCACCTGCATGGGATACCACTGCCCCCTGCTGGTGGTATCCCATAGCTGGTACGGCTTCTGAACTGATAGCATGAGGTCAGACATCATCAGGATATAGCGTATAATTTTATTTGTTTTCAGCTATTTTTGTGAAGTACTATTTCATAACTTTATATGTCAATAACCATGCATGTGCTCCACAATTTCAGCCTTTTCTTTGTTTGGAAGGTTTCTTTCAGTTTTCTTATTTCATCTTATTTTTCTGCAACCTTGGTTGATTAAATCAGCTATCACACACCTGCCCCTCAAATGCCTTTCACATCATAGAAATTCTCCTTCATTGGAAACAAAAACTTTGCTTTGAGCAATATTTGCATCATTTTTTTTATATTATAAAATATAACTCGATTCCATAATGTGGGTCGTTAGAGTCAATGAAACAGTGCAATCGAAGTAACCAAACTCCTATAATATGAATGCATGTGTCTCTTTTTAAAGATCCTTTTATTGGATGAGGCAACAGCAGCCATTGACACCGAGACAGATCGTCTCATCCAGGAGACCATTCGCACTGCGTTTGGCAGCTGCACTACTCTCATCATCGCCCATCGTCTCAACACAGTGATGAGCTGCAGCAGAGTCATGGTCATGGACAGCGGCCAGGTGAATATAAATGCAGTATGTCTGACTGTGAAACTCGGTCCAGTGGTTGAAACTCAATCGTTGATGTGATATTCCCTAAATTACTGTGTGTTTGATATGACGGATGGGATGAGACAGTTCATGTTTCACTTGAGCAGTTTTCAAGACTCTTGATGGTAGCTGATAACATGAAAAGCACACAAGTAGTCACCAGTTTATGTGTTTCAGCCCTTAATCAGTTGAGTTTGCATTTTTGGCATCAGTAAGTAGAGTAAAATAAGATGGATGCATCAGAAGAGACAAGATTTATAGCTTGAATTTACACCCAGTTTTTTGGCTGTGCAGTGGAGTGAAAAAATCACAGATATTCATAAGCGTGTTGTTTTATTACTATTAGATGTACCTAAATGGTTCATTACTTCATGCATTTTGCATTAAAAAGACAATTACATTGCCATTTTGTAATCTTTGGCTTTGCCTGTATTATAAAAGATCCCAAAATATTTTGTTGTTCGAGCCTCGTTGATAATGTCAACATGGCTCAAACAGTGTTGGCCACTGTGTGCCGGGAGTGATCGCTACTCCTTATAGGAACTTATGATTCAGCAAAGTGCAGCAAAGGCTGTCTGAGGACAATATTTCCCACATATTGAAATGCTTTTCATACACGGCCGCTGGGAAATATCTTCGGTTGGAGTAAGTTTGGAGATAATGTGCCCAGACTTTATATGCAAGTGCTGATTTTGTTTTATCCTTTTCATTCTCGTAGATTTTGGAGTTTGACAGTCCCGTTGCCTTGCTGGCAGATGAAAACTCAAGATTTAGAGCCATGATAGAAGCATCAGAAAACCAAAACAGATAAAACACGCTGGAGCTGAACTTTGGACGTGAGCTGTGATCCTACAAAATATCAAGCTGAATAAATGATTTGCACACACACACAAATCCTGCCAAGTGTGAAAATGATGAGTAAAGAAATCCACTGATGGGTTGTCCATGCAACCGTGTCCGTTTATTTCCTCACCAAAGACACAGAGACAGCACTTCCTAACAGCACATCAAATCTTAGTATGCTAAGTGAGATCTATCAGCCACCTGCTCTTTGCCGCCGTGTCACAGGAGTTGTTTCCTGGGCACCAAACAATTAGCTGCAAGTGAAACAGAGCTGCGTCTCTGACAATAGCACTTTATGTGTCATGTGGACACTTGGAAGGACGTAGGATGGTTCTCTTTTTCAGTTAATCAGTCAGACACTAAATTAGTTTTATTTCCATGACTGAGACCTGACAGTCCAGGAAATTAATGTTCGGCAGAAAATGGTGTGGATCAGATTTAATTTCTTATTTGCATTGCTACTGATGTTTGTTTGTTTATGTCAGGAATTTATTTGTTTGAATTAATTATTAAATACAGTATATATGAAAAACATCACCTTCTATTCATTCCTCAAAATGGCTTTCCAAAAGAGGCTAAAATGTTTGTGTTTTTTTGTTGTTGCTGTAATGAGATAATTTCAGTAAATTATTGCAGATGTGATATGTGCCTAGACCTGTAAACAATTCCAGGTTATATAATGGAGTTAGCCATGTAAGCATGCTCTTTTTAGACTGCATGCAAGCACTGTGTTTTCAAATTAGCTCATCTTTTCAAATGCTGGAGTTGAATGTTTTACCAGCAAGATCATTTAGGTGTTGAAGTATGGTGTGTGGTTTGCAACAAAACTGAAAACCATCAGGGTGTGTCTGTACATGTTCTGTTTTCACACATGAGAGGACTGCAAACGTCTGCCTTCGAGTATGTGCTGAACAATCATGAAAAGTGCAATATCCCTTATTTTCAAGATTGCCTTTGTACACTTGAGATTGTGAAGCTGTAATATAAATTTGTTAAATGTGGGATTTTTGATATATAGAGGTTTTTTTGAATAAACCTATTTTTAATTTATTGGTGACGTGTCTAGTCTATTCTTATAAGATGTGCTTGTTTGATTTGTCTCTGGATTCCTCAAAGTTATGAATGCATACGCAGGAAAGTGTTACCAGAGGAATTTTTGGAAGGAATCTTTTGCATTCCTTGAGAAAACAAACTAGGGCAATTCATGTTTTATCTTCACATTGAAATAATTTCGATACATGCTTTTGATTTACTAGACTCGATTCATACATGCTGTGGAGGTCTTTATCAGCCTAAAAGCCTTGAGCCTTCTTCATGCTACTCTTGTTTTAATGGAAAGGAAATTGCAGTATTTTAAAAGTAAGAGCAGTCAGTATAGTATAGAGGGAAAAAGAAAGTTTTGTAAAGTGTTTTGTTGCTCCTTAGCAGCAAAACATCTGATGATTTTTCCTTGGGTGACTTGCCTAGAGTTAGCTACAAGTTTCAAAATGAGAATCAGTTAAAAGAAGTGAGCTTACCGGCCTTTATCACCCTCACTTTATTCCCGCTTGAGGCTATTAGCCTGAGGAAATAGTAGCCAATGCTACCAGTAAACATGATTTGCATTGTGGGTACTGCAGACACAGTGTGTGTTTTTTTTGTTTTGTTTTTTGACAGGGGAAAAGAATGCATGGAATACAAAACACATCTGGTTCTACTGAATTTTAAAGCATTTCCAATGTGAGTGTAACAGTGCCGCAGACGAGTCACGCTGTATCAGTCAACTCCTATTTTTCAGTCTATTTTATAAAAGTCACAGAGACATTTATACATGAATATTCCATTAGCTCGTTAGGGAATTGTGAAACCTTTTGTTTCAGAATAACCCCGCATGAACATGACATCTAAGGCCTCCTCCAGTACTGTATGCAGGCGTTCAACAAACGCAAAGGTTAAATTGGGGTTTATGAGAACATTTCAAAAGTGTAAAGTCCTAATCTGCAGATTTCAGCAATAATCTGCCCACATGCACTTCAGCAAAACTAAGAAATCCACTTTTTTTTAACCCTTGAGATCAACTCCAAGTGAAGAAACATGAAAGTAACAAATAGAACATATGACTTTCCCATCTGGTCACCTCTTCCTGCAGTATGAAAATCCACCAAACTGGCATAAACAGCTGTTGGTAAATAACATAAATTCCTTACAAGGTAGGGAAATATCTGAAGATCGTGAAGTCACACAGGAGTAAAGGGAATACCTTTAATTTATGAAACTTGAACTATTCCACATAATGCAAAAGTTACACTGCATTTCATTTGGAGTAACCTTTGTGTGTGTTTTCTCGGACCCCCAAATGATTGCATATCAGACTCAGAATGTTAATATTTTTTGCCCAGGATTTACCTCCTCATCACACACCTTACCTGCTGCCTTCATCCTTTAATGTATACTTGAAGAGTGTCCACAGTGTTTTTGTGTTGTAACTTTTTATTTTATTTTTTTGGAGGAAAATATTTGAAATGTTTGACTAACTGTGAAGTTTTTTCTTCTTAAAAGCTCAGACTCTGACTTCCTCAGTCCGAACTGGAGGGACAGATTTTCATATTACACTGAGATAACTGCTAATGTGCTGAAACTGGAGTTAAATATGGAAAATTTTCTGGAAGATTATTTCTGAAGACATCTTAAAGAAATTACAAGAAAGCTTGCCTGAGTTCGGACTGTGTTTAAGAATAAAAGTGCTCATACCAAATATTGACTTTCGAGTTAGTTAGAGATGTACAAACTTATTTTGCCGTATTACACCATGTATAAAAACCATGTATATTTATTTTGTATATCTGTGTGCATGCGTGTGTTGACTAGGCTTTAAAGGTTAAATGGGAGACCACAAATTATGCAGGATGTAGATTTTTTTAGTCAGACATTAAAGCTAAATACCCCCTAATTAAATCTAATATTATATAATAGCCTAATAACCAAATACACGTGAGTGTTTTTAATAGCACACTTTTAATCAGAAAGGAAAAACATTATTTGTTCTCTATTTACTTACTAGAGCAGGGGTCAGCAACCTTTAACACCCAAAGAGCCATTTGGACGCAATTTCCATGCAAAAGAAAACACTGGGCGCCGCAAATACTTTTTGACATCTAAAATGAAGATAACACTGTATATATTGTTTTTTTTACCTTTATGCTTTGTGTGAAGAACTAAGGTGTGTTGCTTAAATCCATGAAGTACAGAGAAAATTACATTTTATTTATGTAATGAACACACTTTGAACTCTTAAAGAAATATAACAAAAGCAAAATGATCCAGCAAACAAAAACTGTTGTGAGCCGCCACCCTTATATCGCCTTTGGACTTTTGGAGCCTTGACCTGACTGTTAAAAAAATAATTGGAAAATGAAAAGTAGATGTTTGCAAAATTCTGCCTAAATATGTATTTTACCCGGTTAATGTGTGCAGCGCCGCTGCAGGGGAGGCGGACGCACCTGAGCGGCGCCCGCAATCACGCCTTAACGTCTGTGCTCTCTATGCTGTTGTGTTGGTGTGTGTCGGGCAGTGAGCTGAAAAGCTGCAGCCGGCTGTATGCGTACAGCACCCGTGTGTGAAAAGTGGTCAGTAAAGAGATGCTGAAAAGCCTGTTCATGGAAACATCGTCGGGTCTGCCGTGGTATGTTTACAACGGGACTTCTGCTCCTGAACCTCTGCGCACAGCGTCTGCAAATCGGGGCTGTACGAAGTCACTTTCAACTTTACGCAGGACTGCAAGCTGTCGTCTGTGAGGCGTGAGCGCTGTTTGAGCGGCTTATTTTGAGCGATCAAAAAATAATAGAATATCATTTTAGATTTATATTTCAATATCACAATAATCTTCCAATTTAGAACTACAAGTTAAAAAAGAACTAACATAAGTAAAATACACAAAAGCTAATTACTTAAAAAAACTAATTTATTTTCCCAAACCACGCGGAGCCGCACTAAAAGGACTAAAGAGCCGCCGGTTGCCGACCCCTGTACTAGAGTAACTTCTTCTTCTGTATAGGGTTTACTGGCGGTTTACTAGAGTAACTAAAAAGCACAAAGCTTTTTATGCAATTTAGTTTCCCTGACTTTTATTTTGAAGTTCACGACTGGAACCCTGCCGGAAGTGAGTTTGGCTGTTGTAGCTCGCCCCAGGCTGCTGGAAGGAGGAAAGCCTTAGCTGTGATGCCGCTGGATGATGGCTGCTTTCGGGATCTTAAGTTACGAACACCGTCCATTAAAGCGGCCCCGACTCGGCCCTCCGGACGTTTATCCGCAAGATCCAAAGCAAAAAGAGGTCAGATTTGACGACGTGCTCCCTGAACGGCCGGGAGTAACGTTTTGTCGAGGAAAATTGTAGGCAGAGGAGCTGTGCGAGCTAACACTAGCTTGCAGTCCTGTGAACGGTCTGGGCCTAGCAATAACAATGAACAGAACCTAGTTGTCAGTTTGTTAGCTAGCTTGCCCTTCTTAGTTGACAATCAGCTACTTGGTAAGATCGCTGAGTTTGCTAAGCTAACTCTTCGGGTGGCGGATGCGTTGCAGTTTGATATAAACTGCAGCCATTGTCTTACTGTGTGGTTTTAAACAATATGCGCTCGGTGTTGGATTGTGCGTGACTGTTTCTGTTTAATAGCCATATGGTTTGTTTTTACGAATAACCAGACCTTCAAAGCTAATCTTTATTACCAGCAAGCTGTAAATTATTTGCTGAGTTTTTAGACTGGAGTTTGGCCTAGCTGAGGTATCCCTGTTCGTTCATATCCAGCAATAACCTGATGCAATCTGTTGATGCAAATGGAAAAAGTGACTCTTTATGTTTCCCAAATAATAATTAAAAAAATGTTTTTATTGTTATTTATGTTTACGTCATGTCTGCAAAACCAATCAACCACGCATCCTGACTTTCTCAGTGGTCTGGGATCTCAAATTATACCACTAACGTCGCATGAAAAATACCATTTCTCTTCGCTGAAATGTGTTTCAGGATGAGTTGACTGCATTGAATGTGAAGCAAGGATTCAATAACCAACCAGCTGTATCCGGCGATGAACATGGCAGTGCCAAAAATGTCAACTTCAACCCTTCCAAGGTAATGGCTCATTTTAACACAGCTCCTGCCCTAGCATACCATTCACAACTGGATAGATCCCCCCTCCCTGCTGGATTTTGGCCATCTTACATGTTCCCCTCTCTCTTTATAGATCAGCTCAAACTTCAGCAGCATTATTGCAGAGAAGCTGCGCTACAGCACGTTTCCAGACACAGGGAAGCGTAAACCACAGGTCAACCAGAAGGATAATTTCTGGCTTGTCACAGCGAGGTCACAGAGCTCCATCAATAACTGGTTCACGGATTTAGCTGGGACTAAACCTCTGACACAGCTGGCTAAAAAGGTAAGACTTAAAACCCTTGTTTATTATTTATTATTGGGTATTCCTGCAATTGGTTTCCTAGTTGAGCACAAGTCATTAAGCCACCTAGTTAGTGAGTTAATTGTTTTTAAATTTATGATATGAAGTAAGTACACATTAAAGCACAGTTTAAATTCCTGGGCTGTGGAGAAGCAAAATCACAACAACAACTACACTTTAAGTTTTCCCAAAGCATGCAGGAGGAAAGCCTCAAGTTCAGAGAACCTGAAAAGTTATTAATGATTTTTAATGTGCTTCAGTAGCCAGAGAAGCTACTGGGGGGATGGTAGGTCTGACCACAGTGCCATATTCTTCTCCAGAAAACTGACTAAAAGCGACTGAGACGTCAGTAAAAGCATGAATATAAAAAAAACATTGATTCCAAATAGTCAAGAACAACATTTAATGGCAGCTCTAAATAATTTCGATTGGAATAGCATACTATAATATGATGACACTAATAAATGTTGTGATCTATTATACTCTTCTATTAAAGGGGTCTTGTCACAGTTTCAGAACGAGAGCCATTGAAAGAAACGAGTTTATTCCTTGCTTTGGATTAATACTGAGTGTAAACAGCTTATGAGACTCAGAGACCAGTTACTTAAAACATTGTTACAATCTGGATTAAATACTGATTGATTACCTTTTATATCTGCAAGGAATAAAGTCGCACAGACTTTGAGAATGGCAAAAGCAAATTTTTTCATGACTGTAATTAATATTGCTAAAGGAAACTGTAAGCTAATTTGGGAAAATATTAACTAACTCCTTGCTAACAGTAAGCATAATGCTGATAAAGACCTTGAACTTAAATTTGCCAATGAGCTGGTATCAGAGCTTCTCACCCTTTTTCCAAAGTACTATTAATGAAATTGCACAAGTGTTTTCTAATTCTTGTCACCCTCAACAAAATATTGGGAATACTGACACCAAAGAGGATGTTTCTTCTGAAGATTCAAAGTTCAACATTTGAAAAATTACAGAAAATGAAGTAGAAAATATAATCTCTAAATTAAAAAGTTCTAAAGCAAGGGATGAGTGTGGGTTTCATACCAATTTCTTGAAGTATTATAAATCTTGTCTTTTGGTGCCTGTGACCCATCTTATTAATTTATCAATGACGCAGGCAGTCGTTCCTCTGAGTTGGAAGGTGGCAAAAGTTACACCAATTTATAAATTGGGTGATAAATAGACCCTGCTAACTATCGACCTATTAGCATGCTCCCCATCTTTTCAAAGATAGCAGAAAAGTGGGTTGCTAAATCATCGAACATCTTAATGACTCCAATCCGGGTTTGCACCCTATGCAATTCGGGTTTCGCACTCTTCACTCAACTGAAACGGCTGTCTGTGTTTCTGTTGAGAGTGAAGTCTTACTTAGACAAGAGCAGTTATGTTGCGGCTGTTTTTCTTGATTTCCGTGCGTTTGACACTGAATCATCTTAAGCTCTTGTCTAGACTGTCAACATTTAACTTTAGTAATCGCACCGTTAAATGGATACAGTCTTATCTATCAGATAGAAAACAGTGCGTGCAAATAAAGAATAGCAAGTCACCCCATCTTTACTGTGCGCAAGGTGTCCCGCAGGGTTCAATTCTAGGCCCCCTGTTATTTTCACTTTATGTAAATGACTTGCCCAATGTGTGCAAAAATGTGGACACGATTATGTATGCTGATGATACGGTAATTTTTACGCAAGCCAAAACTGCTGCTGATGCAGCCCATCAGCTTTCATTGGCATTACATGATTTACACAAGAACTAATTAATGTTGAGGAATTTAAGTGTTTGGGAGTGCTACTAGACTCAAAATTATCCTTTAAAAAACATGTTAAAAAAGTAGTGAAAACTGTAAATGTTAATATACAGAACTTTAGACATATCCACACATCATTAACAGACACAGCAGCGATTACATTCCTGCTCTCTATGATACCGGCTCATATTGAATATTGTGTTACAAGTTGGTCCTATACGAGCTCTGCTGCTATTGGGCCAATCGAAGTGTGCTACAAAAGAGCATTGAAAATATTACATAAGAAACCTTTTTCATATCACCATTGTCAAATTTGAGATAAATACAAGTTTTTAAATTTTACTAATTTCAAATGATTTAAATCTGCCTGTCTAATATACAAAGTTATACATGGTCTGGCGCCTCCACCAATGAGTGATTTTATTAAACCAAAGTCTAGCAGTGTTGCCGGGTCTCGACTGACTCGAGCCACTGAGAGATGTAGTTGTGAATTGGCATTTAGACGGAGCACCTTTTCACAGATGCTCTGTCATATCAGGGAGTGAGCTTCTGCAATACTCTTCCACTGTCAGTGAGGGAAGTACAAGTCTCCCCATCTTTAAGAGTCACTTAAAAGGGTGGCTCAGGGACACACAAACATGTGATCATGTTTAATTAATCATGCTTTATATTGGACATGAAAAAGAGTTGGTGTATTACAACTATTAGTGTAATAGGTCAGTGCAATATCAGGACATTCAGGGCATGTGTAATACTGGGGTTTTTGCAATATAATTGATGTGTTTCCATTATTGTTATCTATATTGTCCTCTCTTGTCCACTCTTCTTGTCATTGTTTGTTCTAATATAATGTGATCAGTGTTTTTGTCCTTGTCACATGATCTGTAAATAGTGTCTCTGTATGTTTTTACTAACTTGTGTGTAACACCAACCTGCCAGAGGGTCTGCAGATGCAAATTAGCCCAAGGCTATAATCTGTCATATTTACATTTGTTAAAATGTTCATTAATATGTATTGCCCCTCTTTCTAAATAAAATAAATAAATAGATAAATAAAAGAGACTTTAATGTTTAGCCAGCAGGCATGCCAAGTGGATCCATGTTTCAAATTATGGGGCATTTTCTTAAAGGTTGATGAATAACAGGGGAATGTATGCCTGCAGAGATTGCATGTTACCGTTTTAGGATTGTCTTTTGAAATGGTACTTACTGAAATGGTCCCACACTTTGGATTTCCTGCATGTTTAATAGCTATATAACCATAAGGAGCAGCGGTTTGAAGTTTAGTGGCTCTTTTGCCTCTTAAAGTTGAAATGTGATGTTGTGTGCTCTACTAGATAAGCTATTAACAGAGCTGAGTGTTGTAGAATATCATTTATAAGTTGTCATTTTTGTGTTATATATGTGTGTGTATATATATATATATATA
>NW_024582365.1:232327-273840 GCF_018398535.1 Haplochromis burtoni
TATATATATGTATGTATTAAATAGCAGAGAGCAGGAATAAATGGCAAACAGGAGAAATATATACAAAAATAAGAGAAAGGCACACATTGTAGAACATGGCCTGGTACTTATATACTGCCTTTCAACTGCAAATCTCATTTACCCAATAACACAGACATATACTGCTTAAGATTTCTAACATTTACACACACACTTGCACCCTGATGGATGCATCAGGGACAAGTGGTTCAGTATCTTGTTAAAGGATACTTCTGCATGAGGACCAGAGGAGTCGGAGATCAAGCCACCAAACTTACAACTGGGCACTCCACATGAGCCACAGCAACAACTATTTTTTTGCTAGCTATATGAATTTGTAGTTTTTTTTTAAACCTAGTGATTTTAGCTAATAACAGTTTTTTGTTGTTGTTGTTTTTTTTGTTTTTTTTTTATTGAGCTGACTGAAGTTGATAGGCTTGGTTTGAAAGCTTTTCCTAGTGAGACAGAACTTAGTATTTATTATTGAGCAACAGTATGAGGAGTCATCAACTCCTCATACTGTTGGGTTGCTTCTCAACCCAAGAGAAGCAAACTGAGTGTGTGTATAAAGCCCAGGTGAGGTCATCAAAGAGGACTCTTGATAGTGTTATAGAAAGCATCTGGGGGTAAACCACACCAGAGCGTGGCAGATGAGGTCGTGATCAGAAGAAATGGAGTTTAAAAAAGATCAAAATATAAAAATCTGGGGGAAAAAATATTGTTGGCAAAATCCTTACGTGTACATGACCATGAGAAGAAAGTGTGTTGGTTCTGTAAAAGCTGAAGGAGAAAAGGCAGCAGTTTGAATGAGTGTAGAGAAAATAATTCCTATATTAAACAGAACTCTCCTGTTTGGTTGAGATGTTACGAAACAGGAACAATTCAAAAGTGCTTTTTAAATAGCCTAGTTAAGAAAACGTAATGCTTTTGTGTAAATCAAGCCTTTTGTTAGTCTTGTTTGGGTGTATTGACCCAAAACACAATGCATGTCTTTATTTGAAAGTGTCAGCAGCTTATTTTCCTTTTTTTAAAGAACTACGAAATCTGTTATTCATAGATCGTCTGAATTGTTTTGTTCAATATTGTGAAATTATTCTCCAAGTAAGTGCTCTTACAAATTGAAGCATATAGATTTTGAAGTTTTAAAGCATCGAAATAAATGAAAGGTGAGGTTTGTGTGTGTTTTCAAGCAAGCTGCTTATCATTTTACCTGCACATTGCAGTTTTTTAAATTTTATTGCTTAACATACTTCACTGTGCCGTGATAAACTGGCTGGATTTATTAAGGACTTTGGCAGATCATTTTTCCCGAAGGATAACAATTCCAGGTTTCTCCTTGGCTGCGTTTTAGGTGTTTTCTTTCTCACCATTTATTTTCAACGCAGATCAAGCAATGAATGAAATGATTTCTGAAGACTGGAGCCATATAGTTTAGGAATAACATACATTCCTGATATGTATGCTACATTTTGATGAAGAAACGTGACAGAATGAGGTGAAGTTACTGAGGTCTCATCCTGGGAACAATTTAAAAAAATGATACCCTAATAAAATAAAAGTAATATAAATATATGTAATTAAACATTAATGTTAATAATAATATAGAAAGACATAATAAATAATAATGGCTTACTAAGAAGTCTATAAAAAGTGCAGAATGCAATTTGTGTATTTAGAGGTGTGGCAATTTGACACAGTTCTACAGTCTCTCTTAATTTTATCCATGTTAAACATTTTATTAATGGCCGTCATCACTGTGGATATTTTTAGTCTTATTATGTTATTTCTTCCTTTTTAACTTATGATTAAGGTTCTTTTAGCTCTTTATCACAGTGGTTTTGAGCAGTTTGCCAGCACACGGGGCGATCGTGGCTCAAGAGTTGGGTGTTCGTCTTGTAATCGGAAGGTTGCCGGTTCGAGCCCCGGCTCGGACACTCTCGGTCGTTGTGTCCTTGGGCAAGACACTTCACCCGTTGCCTACTGGTGTTGGCCAGAAGGGCCGATGGCGCGATATGGCAGCCTGGCTTCTGTCAGTGCGCCCCAGGGCAGCTGTGGCTACAACTGTAGCTGCCTCCACCAGTGTGTGAATGGGTGGATGACTGGGTGTGTAAAGCGCTTTGGGGTCCCTAGGCAGGACTAGTAAAAGCGCTATACAAATACAGGCCGTTTACCACACAATTAAGATAACACAACAAATAAATATCAGCCACTGCAATCAGAAAATGCTGTCATTTTTTATATAAGGAGATGAAGATATCAGTCAGATATAGCAATATTGTTCAGTCAGTGTACTCCTGCTTCCCAGTCAGCAGTTCAATACAGCACTCCATTAAATTTGTTGCTAAATCTTTTTACAGGTACCGATCTTTAGCAAGAAGGAAGAGGTTTTTGGATACTTGGCCAAGTACTCAGTCCCTGTAATGCGTTCAGCATGGATGATTAAGATGACCTGCGCATATCATGCAGCTATCACAGAAACTAAAGTCAAGAAGAGGCATGTGATTGACCCGTGCATAGGTGAGCATGTTACTTAGGTCTTTTCAGTCTCGAGAGATCATTTGGCTAAACGATATAATTTTACCTTTCATTCGATATTGTGACATCATGTATTAGATATTTTGGCGGCTGTGAAAGTCATTTCTTTGTGTGTTTGTATAGAATGGACCCAAATCATTACCAAGTATCTCTGGGAGCAGCTTCAGAAGGTGGCTGAGTTTTACAGACAGTTTCCCAGCCAAGGCTGCAGCTCACCCCTGCCAGCTAATCCCCCTGATGTGGAGACGGCCATGAAGCAGTGGGAATACAACGAGAAGCTGGCCATGTTCATGTTTCAGGTCAGCTCACACTCTCGAGTCTGCTGCTGAAAAAGTCTTGGAGTTAAAATGCTGCAGTTGAGCTTTGTGCACAGCAGGTAACTCGTGTAACTACCAAACTTAACGACGCTCCATGGCAACATTTGATGAATGTTGCCATGGTTTTGATGAATCGCACTGGTTTATTATACTATTTTATCTTTGAGTCACAAGTGTGCAATTTGTAACAAATATTTATCATATTTAATTCACTAAATTGTGCCGTCTGCAATTGATATTTGAATTTAAATGGACGTGTTACAGACGCTGATTGATGCTTTGAACTCCAGGGTTGTTGCAATATCAATAGTTTCTCTTCTAAAAATGATCATTTGTTTTAGATCTGGAAAGTTTTGAGGTTAGATGTTGCCAAAGGATGTTGCTCTTGCATGTATGCGCAGCATATTCAGTCATATTAATCTCAGTAGTCTTCCGAGTGGATGATATGAAGTCTGAGGCAGCTACTGTGTTCTGTGTATATATGATAATGTTGAGATGTTGAAAATGTTCTAATTTAATACATTTTTCAGCCACACAAAGGAGACAGTGCGTAGGAGTGTTAAGATCTGCATCGTATTAAGCTGGACTTGTGTTTCTGTGCTCAGGATGGTATGTTAGACAGACACGAGTTCCTGACGTGGGTGCTGGAGTGTTTTGAGAAAGTCCGGCCTGGTGAAGATGAGCTTCTCAGACTACTTTTGCCCCTTTTACTACAGGTATACACATCTGCTCATTCACTGTCACCTCATTATGAAGCTCAGTCTTTAGTTTCAATCTAACCTCATCACTCGTGCTTTAATGGATCACATTTGCGAAACCTGCACTCCTCCTTAACATTCATACAGCTGTGCAGATACACCCACCCACCTGCTCTGTGGTATGACGTGCTTCTACAGCTGTCACCACTTTATCCTGTTTTGTTTCTTCGTGTGATGGCAATGACCTTTGGTGACAGCACCCACCGGGGCCCACAGCCCTCATTTTGTTTCCATTTCTGTAGCTGACTGATGTGAACGAACACCAAGTGCTCTGGTTAATGCTGTGAATCTCTCCTCTGTGCCACAGTACTCGGGGGAATTCGTGCAGTCTGCTTACTTGTCACGAAGACTGGCTTACTTCTGCACGCGCCGCCTCAACTTGTTGCTAAGTGACGGGAGCCTGGGCCCTGGCACAGGAGGGCATCCAGCTCACGGCATCTTGACACAGCAAAGCAACGCTCTGCCCTCCACACCAACCTCCCAGCCAGCGGGAGGGAACCAGCCCCAGACACCTTTTACAGACTTCTATATCTGTCCACAGCACAGGCCTCTGGTGTTTGGTCTCAGCTGCATGTTACAGGTATTCTATGTCCAATTTCATTCTCATGTACTTAATACATGGTTTCTAAGCCCGGTATTTATTCCTTTATTCCTTCTCCCTGCCCCTCTCTCTCCTGCCATTGTCACATTAGAGCATTGTGTTGTGCTGTCCCAGTGCTCTTGTGTGGCATTACTCTTTAACAGACAGCAGAAACAAGACTGGTTCCCCTCTCGACCTCCTGCCCATCGCTCCTTCCAGCTTGCCAATGCCAGGAGGCAACACTGCCTTTACACAGCAGGTACCTCCATCCATACTCACATTTTCCTTTTTTTGTATGTGAAATTATTCATATGGTGCTCAAAAAAAACCTCATGGGCTTTTCTTTCATTTGTTTGCAATTAAAGTCATTGTATTGGCTTTTCTAGTGCACAAAAGCAATGAATTCCAGTGTATTACAGTAAATCAATAAAGAACAAGAAATGCACAGAGCAAAACAGATTTGTGCACAAACAGGCTCCTAGTGCAGAAACACAAGGACAGTCTCTGAAGTACCAACAAAGCCAGTTTGAGCAAATGGAAGTTTGCATTGAAATATATGTCAGGTGTTTGGAGATTCTCTACTTATAAACACAACTGTGCTTTACATAAACCTTCTTCACTACTTTTAATTGGTTATTTAGTTACCTCATAATCTTAAGATTTGTTGGCAGTCCCACAGGTTTTGGGTTTCTGTTTCTTGCCCTCTAACAGAGTGGTCTTTCACAGGTTCGTGCAAAGTTGCGGGAGATTGAGGAACAAATTAAGGAGCGAGGTCAGGCAGTGGAGTTCAGGTGGTCGTTTGATAAGTGCCAGGAGACGACAGCGGGTATGAACACTGTTTCTTTCACTCTTTAGATACTTGATTGCAGCTTTTAAGAACAAATTAAAATAACGTTGATCTTTTGGCAGGATTCACCATCGGAAGGGTTCTCCACACTCTGGAGGTTTTAGACAACCACAGCTTTGAGAAGTCTGACTTCAACAACTCCCTGGATTCACTGTACAACAGGATATTTGGTTCAGGCCAGAGCAAAGATGGCCACGAGGTAATGAGTTTTGTGTATATTTTAGTGAGTTAACAGTTAAATTCAGTTATAGTTAGTTACATTTTGTTTGGTATTCAGTTTAGTTCTAGTTTTCGAAGTAGTTTTGGTCGTTTCCAGTTTTGATTGAATGGTTCACTAAAGGCTAGGTTTTTATTTAAGTTAAAAGTGATTTTTCCCACAGTTGTTAGTTTAGTTTGAGTTAGCTTTAGTAGTTGCATGCTACAGGAGAGTACTGACCACGTTGTTGTTAATTGTAATAAAAAGCAGACTGCTGATGCCATGTGATTACCGATCATTAGATAATAGTGTGACACCGAGTGATGTTATATTTGGAGATGTTGTCTCATAAAGCGTGTTTCTACCCAGATGTCACCTGATGATGATGCGGTGGTGACCTTGCTTTGTGAATGGGCTGTGTGCTGTAAGCGTTCAGGCAGACACAGGGCCATGGTTGTGGCCAAGCTGCTGGAAAAGAGGCAGGCTGAAATAGAAGCAGAGGTAAGAAACACACCGCCCTCCAATCTGAGTTCTGTTGTGCCTCTTCTGCACCTTTAGTGCAACTTCTGTCTCAGAAACCTTATAATTTATTACATTTCTTACACAGGATATATCCAAATTTAATGACATCCGTGGCTGTCAGCCGCAGATCTAACACTAATAATTTTTGCCACGTTATTACTGTTACAGTTCCTTACCGAATGTTGCCATGCATGTCATCCATCATCATAACATCATCATCATCATATTTTTATATTTTCCTTTTGTGATGGATTTCACCATTCACTGTTTTTATGACTGGGTCTCTGTGCTGTGAAAATGCTTTCCAGACTGTCCCTTATAATTGCCGATACAAACTCCCTAAAACTTCCTCATGCAGGAGAAGAAAGAAGTGGGGACACAAATGAAACTGTTCAAATAAAATAAAAGGCAGAAATGCCATTTTACAGGGGGCTTACTATTAACATGACCCATTTGACAAAATTTGGTGGTGAATTTGCTGCATGCTTCATGACTTGCAGACATATTTGTGACATTTTGTGATTAAGATCACAGGTAAGCTCTCCATTCCCTACAGCATAGCATGTATCTCCAGATAATGTGTGAATAGGGTTTTATTCTTTAGTTTATATTTTGACTCGAAGTCACGGTAACCATCTGTTGTGTCTGAACATATCAGTCTCTGATGTTGTTTATTTGTAGTTGTCGCATCCCTAATCTTTATGTTTTGAGTGTAAGATTTAGTGAGAAGCTTTAAATGTGTATACACAGTTGACTTTCAGCGTGTGTGTGTAGATTTACTGTAAATCCAAAGAAACATGCTAAGTAAGAACATTTTTCTGAATTACACTCAAAGACTGTCTGTTGCACATTTGTTTGCAGAGGTGCGGCGAGTCGGAGGTGGTGGATGAGAAGGGCTCTGTGTCATCCGGTTCCCTGTCAGCTGCCACACTGCCAGTCTTTCAGGATGTGCTGCTGCAGTTCCTTGATACTCAGGCTCCCACCCTGAGTGAGTCTTTCTTTTTGTTTGTTTCTTGCAGCGATGATTCTCTGATGTGTCACACATGATCTCAGTCTAAATATTGAACGAACTTTACGTCCCTTTGTCTTTGCCTTTTTACTTCATTACTCATTGCATATTTATTCGAAATGATTTGGCAGGGGAAATCTGCTAATAAATTATTCAAATCCTCTTTTCCCCTTCACAGCGGAGCCTGGGAATGAAAGCGAACGCGTGGAGTTCTCCAACCTAGTCCTTCTCTTCTGCGAGCTCATCCGTCACGACGTCTTTTCCCACAATATCTACATGTGCACGCTCATTTCCCGTGGCGACTTGGCTTCTGACTCCCACCTGCCCCGCCCACGTTCACCCAGCGATGAGCCCTCTGATGAATCGGAGCGCAAAGAGCAGGATGCAGGCAGCAGTGTCAAGATGGAGGCATGTTGGAGGAATCTGTTGTCGATGTTGTGTAGAGTTACAGACACAGTAGCTGTGTGGTGTAGAAAGATAACATGAAGTTCTTGTTTGGTCAACAGGATACTGGCCTGTCGGAGTCCATGGAAATCGATCATAACTCCAGTGCTAATTTTGATGAGGTATATTTTTGCCAGAATTTACACACAAACACTAGGAGCCATTTCTGTCTGAACATTTTGGTGTTCCTCGCTTGAAGTAATTTCAGACTTCTTTGTCCTGCAGATGTTCTCACCTCCAATGCACTGTGAAACCAAGGGAAGCCCCTCTCCAGAGAAGCCGGTTACAGATCAGGACAGTAAGCCCAACTGTAAGGACAAGGGCATGGACCCCGCCTTTCCTCAACTGTATGAGCAACCCCGTCACATCCAGTATGCCACTCACTTCCCTATTCCTCAGGTAAGAAGCCTTACAGTGTGACTTTGAAAACAGAAATACCCGATACTCTCTCCTACAGGGCCTTAAGCGCAGATATCTTCCTAATACACTGAAAGCACAGTATGACTCAGTGATATTATGTAGTAAATGATAAAGATGGAGAATAATCTTCTTCCTCTGTACTTTGACAACATCTGAACTGGATGTTTGTCGGTACATCTGTTAGTTTTTATTTAGTTTCCTGAAACCCGTTTTCATTTTCAGTCTCAGTTTAACTATAGCCTAAATTACTGAAAAGCAAATTTACATTATGAAATCAACTCAGGTGGCCAAAAGAAAATATGTTTTGGTGGTTTCCTAATGAGGTCTGGAATTGTTTTTCAGCTATTTTAGATTTGATTTCCTTTTCCCATGAAGAGCTAGCTCTTACTCTCTGTATCAATAAAGTCTTATATATTAACTTGATTTGTTTTGCAAGGTCTTTGTGAATGGGTGTAAATGCTATAAAAAATGACTTTGCTTAATACATGAAGTTGCACATACACCGAGGCCATTGAACTTTTGAATCTATTAAATCTTGGTCCCTAAATGTTGTTTAAATTATATAAATGATGCTTTATAATGTCATTGGTGGACAAAAAGCATTGATGTGAATAATTTCTAATATTAATATAGCTAAATGAATATGATATTTTTAATGTCATTTGTGAAATGGCTCTGTTTAGTGCTCGATGAGATTTTTTCATACACAGAATTATAACTGCTTTAATTCTGGACTCATTCACAGCATGGTTTTAACACAGTTCAGTGTAAGATTCTTTTTTGGGGTCGTTTTTATTGTCCTTCTCAGCTGGTTTGAAAAGTTTGCTAAATTATTGCTCGTCTTTTTCTTTTGGTTCCTGTCGTTCTTGATTTTATTGAAGTTCATCAGGATCTCTTTCTTTCTTTTTAGGAGGAAAGTGCCAGTCATGAATGCAACCAGCGTTTAGTGGTCCTCTACGGTGTGGGCAAACTGAGAGATGAGGCGAGACACACCATTAAGAAAATTACCAAAGACATCCTGAAGGTGCTAAACCGCAAAAGCACAGCAGAAACAGGTAACGGCGTTCCTCCTTTGACTGATGCTAAACATTTTCTGTTTGCTTCTCCGGGCATGAATTTTGTCTGGCAGTTTTATGTTTTTTTTAAGATTACATTACAGTTTTATTTTACCTGCTTTTCACCTTTAAGGATGAAAATGGGAGTCAGGGGATTGTTTGAATGTTTTATACATGTTCCTCCAATTTGTTGACTGAATGTTTCCCCCGCATCTTTCTGCAGAATAATCCGTGTTTATCATATGAAAGATAATGTTTTGGCTGAAAGCAACATGGAAAACAGAAGCTTTATCATGTTTGGTTGTTTGTAAAACATTTTTCACACGTAGGGTAATTGCTTGCTTTCCCACTGTGGCCGTTCCAGCCGTTATCCGACTAATAATTCTCCTCTTTGTGTACTTTACATTTGTAACGCCTTTCTTCTGCCCTTCTTAAAAGAAAAAGCCCTCTTTTTTTCCCTTCTGTTCTCTATGAACCCTCAGGGGTTTACATCACTCAATCTTCTTTCTACCCAATTTCTATGCTAATAGCTTTCATCTGTTCACAGACACTTTATCTCAAATACACGTGACCTTATTAGTCTGATTTAAGGTTTTGGGAGTAATAATTGCACATACGGAATGTTTTATGGCAGATTTCTGAGGTTGTGATGACCTTCCCTTCACAGCTATGTATCTCTTAAATAAAAAGTACCTCGTTCCTTTTCTTTAAAGTGCCTCCATAGCAATGTATTTTGCAGCGAAGCTTCGAAGTAGGCTGGAATAAGATAAGACTCCACTAGCTTAACTAGATTGCATGGCTGGCCTGTTTGGCGGACTGGAAAGAATACTGCTGACCAGCAAGAGTTGCTGCTTCCTTTTTTAAATTTCTTTTTCTTCTGTTTTTTACCCTCTGCATACACAGGAGGAGAGGAAGGACAAAAAAGGAAGAGGAGTAAGCCAGAGGCCTTTCCCACTGCAGAGGATATCTTCTCCAAATTCCAGCACCTCTCCCACTTTGACCAGCACCAGGTCACCTCCCAGGTTAGACAAGGAATCCTTTTATCTTCTCAGTGGGTCGTGTTTTAGATTCTGTTATTGTTTAAACAGTAGCCAAATGGACCCGAAGGAATGACCTTTCAAATGTATCCGTATAAATATTTCTTCTGTAAGATGTCACAAAACAATTTAATGCCTCAGAACCAAAACAGCTCTGAGAAGGTTGGAACCTGAAAACCTGAGTTTATAAAATATAGCCATTGGCCATGCCATCAGCTGGTTTTTACTTTGCACCTTGAGGCCTTAACATTAGCATTTTGGCCATTTTAGTTTTGACTTGTTGGAGAAAGAAGTGTGAATATTTAGTCGGGTACCAGCTTGGTTAGCATTTAGCATGGTTCCATCTCACAGACCTGAGACAAGTCTCTTCAGGGTTGAGTCGGTAAGGGCATCTGGTCTAAAAACACAAACTGGAGCGACCTGCTGGGGTGACCCCCTGTGTATAAGGGAGCAGCTGAAACAGCATTGGCTCTATTTTCAGCTCCTGAGATTGCCACTTGGTAAAAACGCATCATAATGTCATCTATTTAAATTATAAATGGCAGAGAATGCAGTCAGTCCTGAATAGTAAAGTGTTTTTAGTATTAGCCCACATATTATAAACTGTGTAAAACATTTTGAAAATTTCATTTGGAACTTTTTTACTTTATTAGTTGGACTCGAGTCTTCAAGGGCCTAATTCAGATTTCAGAAGCCTCAGGAGGCCAGACGTTGTCTCAGTGTTTGGGGATTTACAGTTTAATACATAAGGATAACTTTCCACCACTTTACGGCTGAGTCGGTGTCTGTATTTATATTAAAGGAATCGTTTGACATTTTCTGAAATATGCTTATTCGCTTTCTTGAAGATTCAAGTGGGTAAGAAGATTGATTCCATCCATATATCTCTTGAACATTAAACTTTTTCTTTCTTTTTTTAACTTTTATAAAGAGCCAGACTGGCTACTTCCCCATCTGCTGGTCTTTACTATAAGCCAAGCTAATCACCCTTCAGCTGTAGCTTCAGATGTGACAGTTCAGTCGTCTTTTTTATTCATCAGACTCTTTGTGAGAAACTTTGAGCGTTTATTAGTTTTCCTCTTTTGCTGGTAGTTAAACTAAGTTTGCCTATTTACCATGACTTGATATTAATCCACATGCACTTAAAATTCCAAATTGGTTTATTGACTCTAAAGAAGATATTTGTTCTCATATTTCTTGCATTAATTTCACGTCTGGTATTTTGTGTGCAGGTGTCCAGAAATGTGCTGGAACAGATCACCAGCTTTGCCTTAGGGATGTCCTACCACCTGCCTCTCGTCCAGCACATTCAGTTCATCTTTGACCTCATGGAGTACTCCCTTAACATTAGTGGCCTCATAGACTTCGCTATTCAGGTACTGGCACTTCAGTCACATTTTATGCAGACAAATCAAGTTAGCTTCACCGTTTACTCAGCGTCATGTGTAAACATCTGTTGACTGTGTTGCGCAGCTTCTGAATGAGTTAAGTCTGGTGGAAGCCGAGCTGCTGCTGAAGTCATCCAGCCTGGTGGGCAGCTACACCACAAGCCTGTGTCTGTGTATTGTAGCAGTGCTGAGGAGGTACCACTCCTGCCTCATCCTCAATCCTGAGCAGACAGCCCAAGTTTTTGATGGGTATGTTACAAGTTTTAATGTTTGGAAAAGCTCATTTTATACCAGTTTAAATTGCAGTCGGTGGACCAAGACTGTGTTGTCATCTTTCTGCTAGATAAACTGAAATAGAGATTTCATCACACCCATAAAGGGATGTTTGCAGGGTTAAGGCTTCAGTTAAACTTGTAATTAAAGTAGTAAAGAGAGGATGCGTTTAGTCATTGCAGAGTTAAAGAGTTGTTGTTGGTTTGCACTCATTCAGAAAGGCATTCGCTTGACTTTAATTGGGATTTTTATACCGCGGGGATGCTGACGGTGCATTTGATTCCTGAATGCTGTGTACCGTAAAACACTTAACAAACGCCTCTTAATTGCACCTCTAAAGCGCAGTTATTACCAGAGTATATCGCTTTCTATTCTTTTGTGGAAACACATGTTCAGATTTTATGTGGCAGGCAATTTCTTGATTTTTAATGATGCAGGCCAACAGGACCCTCATAACCTTGCGTATATGGTGCATTGTTATTACAGTAGTGTTTTTATTAGTGGTTTTTAAATGGATTTTATTACATTTTATCAGAGTAACACCGTTTCCCCGTGCTGTCCCATCACATCCTCCTCAGCAAGAAATAACCAACTTTTTCTTTTCATAACTGAACGAATCACATTTTCGTTGTATTGACAGGTTACGCATTGTGGTGAAGTCAGGTGTGAACCCAGCAGACTGTTCCTCTGCTGAGCGTTGCATTCTGGCCTATCTGTATGATCTCTACACCTCCTGTAGTCACCTCAAGAACAAGTTTGGTGAGATATTTAGGTAAGGAAAAAAACAACTTGTATAAATGCACAGGAAAGAATGCATAGACTCATCAATTATGCTAGAATGGAATAATTTGAACCCACTTTTGAACTAATGTTTTTTTTTGTTTTTTTTTATTGGTCGGTGCAACATAATCTCAACTATTTGTTTTTGCCTTGTGTTCTACCACAGTGAGTTTTGCTCTAAAGTGAAGAACTCCATCTACTGCAATATTGACCCATCAGACTCCAACATGCTTTGGGATCCTATGTTCATGATGGAGGCCATCGCCAACCCCTCAGCCAACAACTTCAACCACTCCATGGTGGGCAAACTCTTGAATGACAGCCCACCCAACCGCTACAGCTTTGTCTGTAATGTGCTAATGGATGTGTGTGTGGATCACCGAGACCCAGAAAGGTGCGTTACTCCTGCTGGGCTACACGGGTGTAGGGCTCGGATTGCTGCACTACTGGACTTTGGTTTCGTGACATGTGATGTGCTTTCAGGGTGAACGATATTGGGATCTTGTGTGCGGAGCTGACGGCATATTGCCGCTCCCTGAGCGCCGAATGGCTCGGCATTCTCAAGGCTCTTTGCTGCTCCTCTAACAACGGCAACTGTGGCTTCAATGACTTGCTGTGTAACGTAGATGTAAGTTTCTTTTTAAAGTAAACCTGTTTTCCTTATTTTCTCTTATGCATATACTCTCAACAGTGGTCGAGGCTCATATTAAGCAAAGCAAATGCTAGTTTCTTCCGAAGTTTCATAGTATTTTTGGTTTTTTTGGGTTGGTTTGTTTCTTCTAAATTAGGGAAGAATGTTTTTTCACAAAACACGTGTTAAATTTGATCTTTTACTTGTCTTGTGTCCTTAAGGTTAGCGATTTGTCCTTCCACGATTCTCTGGCAACCTTCGTAGCCATTCTCATTGCCAGACAGTGCTTGCTCCTTGAAGACCTGGTTCGTTGTGTTGCCATTCCTTCCCTTCTCAATGCAGGTAAGAGTTTTTAAATCCCATGAATTCGGGTAAAGGAAGTACTTTATGCCATTGGTTCAAATATTATTGGTCAGATGCCGGGAGCCTTGATCGCATTGGTGAAGTTTACAGTTGTAGTACTAAAACAGAATCCACAGGAGCTTGATGCTTTTGCTAGCTCGTTTTCACGAGTTCAGTTAGGGATGCCTCAATTGTGAAATTGTTAAAGTAACAATTTGTTATTTTCCATCAGTAAACATCACATTGTTGATCAGCTGGTATCAGACAGAAAGGACATTTTTGGCAGACGCAGATGTCCAGCTGAGATATCGATTTCTCCGTGGTTTCCACTATTCGTCAAACGCTTTAAGTTTTACAATCTACAATTCAGCTCCTTATCTTTTCAAAAGTAAAATTAAGCAAACCAAGTAAAATAAATGTGAAGATTAAAAGAAAATAGAAAGCACTGAACCAAGACAAAAGGAACAAGTAACTATGTTATGTGTATACGCAAGAGTTGAGATTTAATTCTGATCGTTTCACAAAAAAAGAACAATAATGACACAACTCCATCTTTTGATTAGATGTAGCTTTGTGAAGTTTCAAGGAGTGCGCTCTTTATTCCATGTGACATATGAGGACTCTGAAGTTTTGTGACCTACACAACTTCACAGTCCCAATAGTGCATTTAGACGTTGAGTTTTGTCCACCTAACTAATGGGATGCATTTCATTGCCTTATTTTAGCAGTGTTCTAGAGATGGTTAAACTCTGTCATCGGTGTGCTCCACTGCTAAACCCAAAATAATAATAATGTATACTTTATTGATCACCGTGGAGAAATTACTCTCTCTGCATTTAACCCATTCACTCAGTGAAGCAGCGGGCAGCCACTAATCAGGCGCCCGGGGAGCAGCGTGTGGGGTACCTCAAGGTAGCTGTTCAGTGGATTCGAACCCCCGATCATGGGGCGACCACGCTACCTACTGAGCTATCCCCAAGTATCATATTTGAATATGATATGTGTGTTTGAAATACTTATCTAATAACAGATATGGATAAGTATACTTCTTTTATGTATTATGTAAAAACTGCCCCCTGTGGGAGTGTTTTCTTTAAAACATTCTTTATAGTAAAGCCCATTTGTCCACTAAATCTCTCGCTTACATTTTTCCTTTAGCCTTACTTGCGTTCTCTATACCACTTTCCTTCCAAGCATCTCTATATAACCGCACAGGCATTGGGCATTCTATAAATGAGTGAGCAGCACATTTCAGCCTGGCTCACAGGAAGGAATATCCAGCTTTATAATGCATTAGTTCTATCAAAGGGGAGAATAAACGTGACGGATTTGATCTGGGTCCACAAAGCCTCGGTGCAGTTTGTGCTTTCGCCAGAAAAGTGCCTCTCTCCCTGCTGTTAATCTTTTTTTCCCTCCCAGAGTGGAGACAAAGCCTCATTCAGCCATGCTGTTTGGTTGCATTTGGCTCATGTTATAACACTACTACATGTGCCAAATGCCAACAGCTCTCACTTGTAGTAAATGCTTTGTTCTCACTCCCTGTTTCACGACAACAGCTCTATGAAAATTCATCTTTATCTTGCCTGATGAGGAGCCTATCTAGGACAGGGTTTAAATTTAGATGTGTGACTTTGATGTAGTGGATTGTGTAGCCCATCCAAAAAGAAAAAAGGAGTGAACCTTCCTAATGCGATGTGAAGGAACTCGGTGTTAATCAGAGCATATGTTTTGATCCGTGACTTCAGCCTGCAGTGAGCAAGACTCTGAACCAGGAGCCAGACTGACCTGCAGAATTCTGCTGCATCTTTTCAAGACACCACAACGCAACCCTGTCCCCCAAGATGGCGTGAAGTCAGGTAGTGAGCGCATCTACAAACGTTTTATCATTTTTCTCAGCTTGAAACAAAGCCTGTCTTAAACTGGTGTTATAACTTTGCAGACAAGGCTTCAGTTGGTATCCGGTCGTCTTGCGATCGCCACCTTCTTGCTGCCTCCCAGAACAGCATCGTGGTTGGAGCTGTATTTGCTGTTCTCAAAGCTGTGTTTATGTTGGGTATGACTATTTATATTCCTCTTATATAATTTAGAGCTTAGAGTGCACCATGTAAAAACTGGTATCAAACACAGGCATAATCAGTTTTGCCAAATGTTTACTGATGGGTTTTGCCGGCTCCTTCTTGTTGCAGGTGATGCTGAGTTGAGAGGCTCAGGGTTGTCTCACACCGCCGGCCTCGACGACATATCCGAAGGACGCAATGTCTCGATCGAGACGGCCAGCTTGGATGTATATGCGAAGTATGTTTTGAAGACCATCTGCCAGCAGGTGAGAACATGAGTTAAGATGGTGTGAATATAGTCCACAGTAAAATGGCTAAATAAAAGATTGCTTTTTACTTTGAGAACTTTGGTCTTTGGTGCATTGTTTTTGTCAGAAAGCTTTTGTGAGACAGCAAATAGTAACTGATTATTCTTATTTTGTACTTCATGTAAATTCAGTAAGCCAGAGGTGCATAAAAAGCATGAATGAGATCATATTCTGCACCAGATGTCACTTAGATATGAAGGCTGGAGGAAGAGCTGGCAGCTCATTATCTTAGAGGAATGTACTTGCTCTGAGACCTCATGAAATTTCCAAAATATTTTTTAGTCAGCAGCTCTGTTTCATAAGAATTGACCCATTGCCCTGTTTTCATTACCACTCACTTAGCTTTAGTCATGCTTGTTTTGGATGACCGAGTTTATCTTGATACTTGAACCTGAACGTGGGGGTCGCTGAAGTTGTTGACATTTCCCACTTTACGCCTTTTCCCTCGTTTTTCAGGAATGGGTTGGAGAACGCTGCCTGAAGTCTCTGTCTGAGGACAGCAGTGCCCTCCAAGACCCGGTGCTGGTGAACATTCAAGCCCAGCGACTGCTGCAGCTTATTTGCTATCCTCACCGCCAGCTGGACAGTGATGACGGTGACAACCCACAGAGGCAGCGTATCAAACGCATCCTCCAGGTAGAGAAAAAAAAGTTCACATGAAACTTTGTTTGCCGTTTAGAACGAGCGTGTTAACTGTAACAGCTTTAATGTGTCTGAAATCATTTGTTATCAAGTTGTTGCTTGAGTGTGATTGGTGGAGTGTTGCTGCCCTCTCCTGGCTAAGTGAGGCTTTTAGGACAGGAGTGTCAAACTCATTTCATTTAATGGGCCACCAGAAAAAATCGGATCAGTAAAGAAAAACATGCCCCTGTTTTAAAATACAGACACACAGTGAACTGTTTGTTTACATAATGAATTATGAACGGCCTTAGTTGCGTAAAGTATCACAGGCTGTTTTTAATATTCACATTATGTCCCTTTACATGTGGTTTAAAACAAAGCAGGAAATCTAACATGTTTAGGACATGGTTTAACACAGGACTAATGCCTCAACTGTCCATAACCTGTTCATGACAGGTTGTTAATTTCTACCACAAGAAGAGAATTTAACCGTAATCCTTTCCCTGATGCAGAATATGGACCAGTGGACGATGAGACAGTCATCTCTGGAGCTGCAGCTGATGATCAAACAGAGCACCAACAATGTAAGTGTTATCTGTTTGTTTTGGTTTTTTTTAAAAAACAACATAATCGTGGGATTTCTGTTATCAGACATATCAGATTATTTCTTATGTTTTCCTTTAGGAGCTCTACTCTCTCTTGGAGAACATAGCCAAGGCCACTATAGAGGTGTTCCAGAAATCAGCTGAGATGAACTCCAGTAACCCCTCAGGGAACGGGGCAGCAGCCCAAGGAGGCTCTGCATCTAATAACAACAGTACCACAAGCAAAATGAAGCCTATTTTAAGGTGCGTCTCTCCTCGGGTCTTGTTAAAATTTGTTTGTTTTTTTTGTTGTGTCTGGACATTTATTAGGAAAAAATCATAGCCATTGCATTTGGGTTTGAATTCAGCGATGCTGACGTGTAATATTTCTTATCTGCAGCTCATCAGAGCGATCGGGTGTTTGGCTGGTGGCTCCGTTGATAGCCAAGCTGCCCACGTCAGTCCAGGGCCATGTGCTAAAGGCGGCAGGAGAGGAGCTGGAGAAAGGGCAGCACCTTGGCTCTTCTTCACGTAAGGAGAGGGACAGGCAGAAACAGAAAAGGTATGTGGCAAACTAACATTTCTTTGTCGTTAAGCCAGTTAGATTTCTTTGATCTGGAATCTCAGAAAGAAATGTTTGGCAGGAAGGACATTTTTCATTTTGTAGCACTTACACATGTTATGAAATCTCCAAAAACTCAGTCTGCCCACTTCTGGACAATGATTCCTTTTTCATCAAGTGAAATTTGTTTTCCGTTCACAGTATGTCTCTGCTGAGCCAGCAGCCGTTCCTGTCTTTGGTCTTGACCTGCTTAAAAGGGCAGGATGAACAGAGGGAGGGTCTCCTCACCTCCCTTTACAGCCAAGTGCAGCAGATTGTCACCAACTGGAGAGAAGACCAGTACCAAGATGACTGCAAGGCAAAGCAAATGATGCATGAGGCACTGAAGCTACGACTGAATCTTGTAAGCGTTTTTAAAGAAGAGACAGCTGGTTTAAAAGAAAGAAGGAATTGCATGAATTAAATCAAATTACAAAGAAGGCAAAAAAATCCACATTGTTTTATAATCTTTGTGGGGAGAAGTACCTAACATTCACACTAGGGCTGGGTATCGTCACTGATTTCTAGACTCGATTCGTTTCCGATGCACAAAGTCCCGAATAGATTCGATCTTCGATTCAATGCGATTTGAATCTGGGAAATTTTGCCTCAGACAGTCAGAAATATTACAATTCAGATCGTGCATCAGTACATTTCCATATTTTTATATCTATAAAACGAACGCTGACACTTGCAAGACTTGATCAAAGGTGTATAAGTGTCACAGCAGATGCCTTTGTGTCAAAGTAGCTGAGGATAAAACAAAAACGTGGAGGTGATTCTCCTGGGATTTTATGAAAATATTCTGCAGTCGATCAAAAACGAAAGAAAACCATTAATCAACATATGAACATTACCTGATGCTGCTGAAGTGAAGCAGAGCAAAGTTACAGAGGTTTTATTACAGACACAGCTGAGCGTTTTGCGATTTTGCATAATTTTAAAAAGTTTACATTTGTTCAGTGTTGAACGGCAGAAATGAGGCTTTCGTTTCAGAAGTAAAAGGAAAAAAACAGCGTCCGACAGGCTGTAAACAACGGTAGACTTGTGCGTAACAAGCAAGCGAATAATGCAGAAAACAGGTTTTTAGACAGGAAACTGTTCTTGAAGTACAGAGAGAGAGAGAGCTGTGCATGAAGTGTGATTTTTATCCTGGTGGAAGCAAAGCAGCAAAACTAAGAGTGAAATCACGACGATGTTTATGTGAAACGTAGTTTGGATCTTCTTTTGCTGTATTTTGCTGTAAACAGTATTGTTTGGAGAGAGATAAAACCTTCAGCTTCATAATCACCGCAAAAAGGGCGTGAACACAAAGCGCGACCCGCCGAAACATCGGAATCAGCGAGCTGTCTGCTTTCAGCCCCGACCGTGTCCGTGCCGTCGGGTGAAAAAGGCGACATCTCGCTGATTCTGATCAGTCGGCGGCTCCACGCTTTGTGTTTTTGTCTTTGTGCAGAATCCGTGTTCCTGCTCTCATTTACTGTTTTAGCTGTTTGGTGGTTGTTGAAGTTTTGTGAGGTTTAGCCTGAGATTCTGGCGTTTCGGCCAAAAAAATTTCTATTAAAAAAATCGATTCAGAATTTTAATGAATCGATATGACGTTAGCCAAACTAGAATAAATCGAAAAGCAAAACCCACCCCTAATTCACACCCTTGCAAAGTCATTGAGAGCAACTAGCATTCGGTATCTGAAATCTTTGGCATGCAATCCACTGGAGCAGCCAGGGATCGAACCAACAACCTTTTGATTATCTACGTCTGCAGCCACAGCCACCCGTCCAATCATAGGATGCATCCTTCAGTTTATTATGAGGAAACAGAGATGTTGTGTATCAGTGCTACTTTGTATCTCTACATCATTTGCATTAAATTGGTGGACACTAGCACAAGTTTCACATTTGAAACTATGATGTATTGTTTTAGAGAAGATGGTGCTAAACAAAAATGTGATGTTTGGCTTTACATTTGAGTGGGTGTAAAATGGATTTTGCTGATGTTTTTAGCAGAGCATAAATTTGTTTTTCAGCTCTGAAACATTTATATTTGAAGTTAAAGTAATTTAAAAAAAAAAATGTCCAAATTTTAAAAGAGTGAAATTTTGACCAGCTGCTATGTGCTGTGAGGGCACATAGTTGGTTGCAGGGTAAAATTCTGCATGGCTTCATTTAATATATGGATTATGAAGCAGTCATGTGGAAACAAACCAAATCTTAGTAGATTTGGTTTGTTGAAAGCTGGAATGACCCAGCGTTTATCGTGGAAAAAAGCTGAGACCAATAAAAGAAATGCAAGCAAGAACATCTTTCATGTGAGCACTATTTAAAATCACCTGTTTTTCTTCTTCTCCCATCAGGTCGGTGGCATGTTTGATACAGTGCAGCGCAGCACGCAACAGACCACGGAGTGGGCGGTGCTACTCCTTGACATCATCAGCAGTGGCACAGTGGACATGCAGTCCAATAAGTAAGTGTTTGCTTCAAAGTAACTTCTATTGAAATATTGGCACATTATTTCTTGAATTGGACACCATGAGCTGGATTCTCCAGCTGCTAGCACTTGACCTGCATTTTTAACAGTTACAGTCGTATTTTGCTTTGCAAGAAACTGTGGAGTACCATCTAATGTCACTCGTGAATTTTTGAATAAACAGTCTAATAAACTATAGTTTGAAAATCTTGAGTGTTACTACTGGGCACTGACTTTATCTAACTGACTAACTCTGCTTCTGTCCAACAGCGAGCTCTTCACAACAGTGCTGGACATGTTGAGTGTGCTGATTAACGGCACACTGGCTGCTGACATGTCCAGCATCTCTCAGGGCAGCATGGAGGAAAACAAGAGAGCCTACATGAACCTGGTTAAGAAGCTCAGGGTAGGATGAGCACAGTTTCCTCACTTATGCAAGATTTTGTTACTGTGTATAATACTTTCCATGTGTGATGTTATGTAATGCTCAACTGTGGTCCTTATTGTGAAGGATAAAAAAAGTCACTCTCTGAATAAGTATTGCATGAAATATATTAACCATGTCATTTAATTTTCCATTTAATTGTATTAACTCGTTAAACTGTTTTTAGATGCACGTATTTATTCCTTTTTTAACTTGTATTTACTGCTAAATGATCAGTAATATTAAGTTACTATTACATGATTATTAAATTAATACAATTAGTAAATAAATAAATTCAGTGTCAAAAGAAAAATGTTAATGCATGATCTGCTTTAGAAGTTACTGCGTATGTAACAGCGACTTCCTGCTTTCCTTATGAGTAGTAAAGGTGTATTAAGTAGCGAACTCGCCAGATTAAAGGGTGAGCGCCGTCTATAAAAATAACCACTTGAGTTCAAGTTAAAAATGAGACTGACCACATTGTTCAGAGTGACAAAAGTGAAACGATTGCTTTTTCACCTTAAGTGCAAAAGGCTTGTTTACTTTGAAGACTAAAGGTCATGGTTAATTCTAGCTGTAACTATCTTGGTTATTGATCATTTTGCATGTGAAGGCAGCCACAGTAATGGCTTTGCTCATGTAGACATTAAATGAGAAGAACTGCATTTTGCCCATGTAAAGTTTTATTAACACTCACTCCATCTGTTTTGTGTCCACAGAAAGAACTTGGAGATCGGCAGTCAGAAAGTTTGGAAAAGGTTCGCCAGCTTCTGCCGCTGCCCAAGCAAACCCGCGATGTCATAACCTGTGAACCTCAGGGTTCGCTGATAGACACTAAGGGCAACAAGATAGCTGGCTTTGAGAAGGAGGTAAACACTTTCTTTTTATTTGTCAATATACATCCTGTACATTAGGCTTAAAAAATTAGATGTACACAGTTTTTATATTTTGAAAGAGGGGTAGAGAAGTATGTTGAAGACAACTAAAGATGCAAATACTGCAGCTTGTAAAGATAAATACAAGTTAAGGTCACAGGAAAACCAGATAAATCTGCAACGAACTGATGCTAACTTGATGATTTTGAATTTAGCAAGAGTTTAGTAAGTTTAATTTGTCTCTGATCTATCAGGGTCTTCAAGTATCTACTAAACAAAAGATTTCTCCGTGGGATGTTTTTGAGGGTCTGAAACACTCCGCCCCTCTCTCCTGGGGCTGGTTTGGTACGGTACGTGTGGACCGTAAGGTGACTAAATTTGAGGAGCAGCAGCGATTCCTCCTTTATCACACCCACCTGAAGCCCAAACCACGTAGCTATTACCTGGAGCCTCTTCCCCTACCCCCTGAAGAGGAGGAACCCCTGACACCTGTCTCACAGGAACCAGAGAAGATGATAGAGGTGGTGAAGACGGAGAAGAATGTAGCCACTGTGCCACCAGAGTCCAACAAAAAGTCCAAATCCAAGAAAAAGAAAGCTCCTTCTAACAAAACAGAGGTCTGTTATCCTGCCAATTGATGTTTTTGCTATTAAATATGAGAGATCATTATATTTGAAACATTGATTTCCAAACTTAAATACTTTATCCTCTGTGACTAGGACTATAACCGAACACCAGGTCCTGCATATACAAGTATGGCACCAGAGTTGATGCAGAACCCCACATATCCCAGGACCATGCCCTATAATCCACAGAACGTGTACACACAGAGCCAGCCTCTACCTCCAGGTCAGATTGCAGGTCAGATAGTAACTGCAGGATACTCTCATCATTATGACTTATGCTGCTGTAGCACCCAAGAGGAATTGCCACAGCTGGAACATCTGGGATTGAGACTTGTGTTTTATTTGTTTCTCCACAGGAGGTCCAGGTTTAGATGCTCCATACAGACAACCAAACCGCAGCCAAATTAGCAAAATGATGCCCGCTCGGCCTAGTTATCCAGGCATGATGCCAGGCATGCCGGGAAGCATGCCTGGCATCATGGGACCAGACAAACAGTACCAAATGACCTTTAAGCCCCATGCTACCATGTCACAAGGCCCGAATCTGCGACACCAACTACAGGTCAGACTGGTGAGTCTGTACCTCTGACATGTCAAGCAATACTTACTCCTTGAGAATAGTTGTGCCACCTTAGCACTATTTAGTAAACTTAAACAGACGTAGTTTGTGTTTAACTGCTGCTTAAATTCTGATCCTTGATTGTTTTTGTAGTAGAGAAAAATGAGTAATTCAATTTTTGTGTTTTCAGCATCAAAATCCAAATGCATTAGGGCAGATTAGACAAATGCCACCAAACCAACAATATACTTCAATGCAATCCCAGGTAAGTGGTGTTTTGTTTTTTGTCACATTTAACACAAGGTTGTATCAAACATGATACCATAGACCACAGACCGTTTTTGAAATCTGTCCTATATTTTGCCTGTGGTCTTTCCTGGTTTTGTCTGCAGTTGTCTCCTCCTTGCTTGGCTTGAATTATCAACATTGTTTTTTTTTTTGTGCTATACCACAGGGCTATACCACATACGGGTCACACATGGGAATGCAGCAGCATCCATCTCAAAGTGGTAGTATAGTACCTCATTCCTATGGCAACCAAAATTTCCCAGGCGCACATCCTGGAGCCAACCCTGCTGTAGTGGAACCTCTAAGGCATCAGAGGCCAAGTGGGTATCTTCTCCAGCAGGCCCCACAGCCCACAGGCTACCCACAGAGTATGCAGAACACACAGAGGTCAGTATTATGTTGCAAGTAAATCTGCTAGTTTGATAATTATTAGCACTTGGAAGTCTTTGTGTCTTTTTGTCCTTGTTATGCTTGCTGTATTGTTGCATATGCTAATTTTTCTTATTGGCTTGTACATATCAGGTTTCCCCACCAGCAACTCCAGCAGAATCCTATCATGCCATCCCATCTCGGGCAAATGGGACAAGGTGTCCATCCAGGCTTGTCCAGGCCCAATCAGATATTAACAGAACAGCAGCAACAATTAGTGCAGCAGCAGCAGTACCTCAGACAACATGCAGCGATCAGGGTATGTCACTTATATGAAGTTAGTCACATCTTGGCCATGGCTTGGGTTTTCTTAAAACAGAAAAAAAGTTGCCTGATGCAGCCGTAAGAACTAAAAACAGGTTGATGGAAGGCTGTGCTTAAAAGGCATGGCCTGTAAAAGCAGAGAAAGTTCCTCTTCTAGCATAGATTAAAGTTCTAACAGCACATCACTGCTGTGTTAGAAGTGTAGTGGTGTTGAATAACGTTAACTTTACTTTTAAACACGTCACAGCTAAATGTTTCCTCCTATGCTGAATAAAAGTTGTTCCCAACAAAATTAGTCTTATCTCAGATTGATAGGATTGGTTCCCTAGCTTTGTCTTCTACCATATTAGAGGGGAAACACCATTTGGACATGTTAACTTGTTTAAATCTGCATCTTTTGAGATTAAATCCAGTATGCAAGAGGCCCTTGCTGTTCTTTCAGCTGTTGTTGTGCATTATTGAAATTTACAAGCTTTTTCTGTGTTATGTTTCCCCAACCAAAACAGGCACAACAACATCAACAGCAGCAGCAGCAGCAGCAGCAACAGCAACAGCAGCAGCAGCAGGTCCAACCACAGCAGGTTCCTCCTCAACAGCAGGTTCCACAGCAGCAACAGCCACAGGTGACGGCTGTGCCTCCACCAGGCCAGGCACAGAACCAGGGCCTGAGCATGCAGCCGCTGCCACCGCAGCAACCCATGGTAGGAGTCCAGGTGATTTTAGTGGCTTTTAGTACTCCAGGCATTCGCAGGATTTATTCATTACGACTGGACAGGTGGCAGGTGCTGGGAAGTTTTCGTGGAAACGTCATCTGTATTTAAATATGTTTTGGATGTGGCGAGATAAACTAAAGGATTAAGACTTGTTGTTATGCTGCTAAATAATTATTTCAAGTCTGTTCAGTTATCACAAAAAATAATTCACAAGAGGGATAAAAAAGGTGCTGTTTGCATCAAAGAGTAGCTCCAATGTTGTTGGGTCTTTTTTCTCTTCCATTTTTTTTTTTTAGAAAGTGCAATAAGGAAATGGTCTTGCATAATAAAACAAAAACAATTACAGATAGGGACACGTCCACCCCCTATGAAATTTAAAGTTTTTGTAAACATTTTCCCAAGTACTTTTTCAACAGAGCAAGGCATTTCTAATGTACTATTTCTAAACATAATAGTTTAGTAATTTAGTTTAATATTTAGTAATAATAGTTTAGAAAGCTTAAATTAGTGATTTGAACACAATGACAGAAATTAATCCAGGAAAAATACAAGAGTCAATATAATTAACTGCCTGAAAAACGGACCTTTTTATTGAGCAATAGCACAAATGACTGACATGTAATGACATGTTTTAGCTTAGTAATGATCAAAACATGTAAAATCAAGTTAAAACCAATCTACCAATTTACACTCAGTGTAACAACTTCTGCAAGGCTTTTAGCCTCACTGAAGATAAATGCCAAGAATAAGAGTAATCATTTTAGACTTGAGAAAAAGAATTGTTGACACTCACAAATAGGCCTGTTCATCGGATGACGATATAAAAACGTCTATCATTTCATTTTACGCTATCGTTTGTTTCGTGGTGTCGCAAAATAAACTGTTTACAACAATATTTTTTTCATGGTTCTGATGTCACTGTAGTGTTTATATTAATTTCTCAAACTTCTCTCTTTCTCTTATATTTAATAGAACCACACTACCGACAGACAAGCGCCTGTTTTTATGCGTTGTCGTTAGCAACAACGACGGTAACAGCATCGCGTGTCCGCTTGTTTATGTTCCACATAAACCTTTCACAATAAAGCTCAAGATCCTGTTGAGACTTTTCAAAATAAACTGAATCACGTGAAAGAGCAGATTATTTATGGATGAGAAGTAAAAAAGAGAAGCCAGGTGCTAAAAAATAAACCTTAGACTCAAACGTTAGAACAGGCTTTTCCCCGCAGCACGCCGTGTAATAAATACTCACAAAGAAACGGCGCCGTTACAACTTATGTCTAAAAATGTATCGTTTCATGCATCGGTTAAAACTGCAGCTACATGACGCACAGCTGGAAACATTTCACACAAGTCGAGCTGCCCGAGATTCACAGAAATTACAGAAAATGTTACATTTTTGTGATTTATATCGTTATCGGACGATAGAATTCTTATATCAGGATGTGAGATTGTGGTCATGTTGCACAGCCCTACTCACAAAGCAGGAAATGGCTATACAAAGTTATCACTGCATTTCCAAGTGCCAAGAACTGGAGTGAAAAGTATCATCAGGAAATTCTAAGAGAGCCACACAGCACAGAAGGCGGCTGGCAGAGGTAGGAAGCGAAATGTTTCTGGAGAGAAAACCGATGAGAGATGTGTTTAAAGACCCCAGAACAACTGCCAAGACACTAGTGAATTTGTTAGCCAACTCGACAGTCACTAGGATCCTGCACTGAAAAACTCCACTTCTGCAGAAGAGACACTTTAAAGCCAGACTGAAGTGTGCTAAGGACAACCTGGAGAGGGACCATGCATACTGGAAGTGCATCCTTTGGTCAGATGAGATGAAACTAGAGCCAGCAGCAAAACCGGGTCTGGGTCATCATTTTGTCTTACAGGATGTTAGCAATCCAAAACATACGTCATTCCTGGTGAAGAACTCACTACCGAAGACCAGCGTGAACATTATCGAGTGGCCGATCAGTTTGTGATCATTTACCAGCCCACTTGAGCATTCAGGCACCCCAAATATTCAGTTGCTGCTAAATGGCTGCTTTTTAAATAAATCAAGGTTAAAGGAGAGAGACTGGCCAGTTTTACTAAGGTTTCTGTGGACTATTGTCATCTTGCATTAACCCTGGGTTAGTAGGGCTGCTCTGACTTCCAAGTTGGAAATCCAGCTTGAGTTTATTTAAAATGAGTTAATTTGGATAAAGGTGCAAAAATAGTTTTAAGTACCCTCTCTCTCTTTTAGTTCCCACGACAGGGAATGCAGCAGACTCAGCAGCAACAGCAGACCGCAGCGCTGGTCAGACAGCTGCAACAGCAACTATCAAGTAAGTCAGAAACCTCTTCAGTGGCATCTTCTCACATTTCTAATGCGTGTTCATTGTTCCACATTTGTAAACCTTTCCCCTCTGTTTTCCAGGTACACAACCATCACAGGGCACCAACTCTTATTACTGATAATGTTTGTTCATAGTGGTGGGCAGAGTGGAGGCCCTGCTCTGTGGATTGGGGGAATACATGTGTCCTGTGCCATGAAGGTAGTTAGGAGGGATGACTTGAAGGCACAAAGGACCACCAAACAGATTAACGAAATCCAATATTGACCACAATCAGAGATGATCTTGTGTCACTTGTGTAATTATAGAATATCAATGGAGTGATCCTTATCTGAAGTAAACACGTAATGCTTAATGATGGAGCCTATGTAAAGAAAAAAATTACCACAAATTATAAGAATAATGCAATTTTTTTTTTTTCAATTTGTACAATTTTTCTCAGTTTCGTGTATTTCTCATTAAAAATCATGTCAGTTTTTAATGTCTGGTACTTGTGTTAGCTGCCTCTTTTAAAACCGGGTAGTGAAAGTTTTTATCTTTCGCTGCTCTTTTTCAAGCTCTGGGAGAAGGAAAATGACAACGAGTGCATAAAATGTATCAAACTGATGTAAATACCACCGTAAATGACTGTTTTGTAAAAGTGTTCCAATAATGAGTAAATAAAACGGTGTTCTTATTACAAGGACTGTGAAAGTGAACCAGCTAAATGGGACTGAGGCATCAGTTCATTATTCACGTCTGTGTTTAATATTGGGAGAGAGGGGGAAGGCATACTGGTAAAGTTGGTGTGTTTCCTCAGCTTGCGACCATAGTGATTAGTAAAAAGAGTGGAAGGACACTTTGACTAACAACTGTTCAGAGACTGGGCAGCTATGAAATATGTAGTATTTAATTATGTTTTTTTTCAGTACAACTAATCTTGGAGTTTTCAAAAAAAATTTCAACACCGAGAAATACAAACAGCAAGGTGTAAAGACCCTGTATACACGTGTAACTATACAGGTGTTTTCATTTCAGCTTAACAGTGTTTAGAATAGTTTCAATCCAGACAGTATGACATCCAACAGTAGAATAAAAAGATGTTAAATCATGGCTCCATTCGGTTTAGAGTGATGATATTAAAACAAAGGCTTCAGCTGTTTTCAGACAGGAACTGTAGATTTTTGGAATCCGAATGAGACCGATGTCCTTTCTGACATGTAGCACTCAACAAGAAATGACTTCAGATATATTCTCACTACTGGAAATGTGCTGCAGTATAAAGTGTGCAGATAGCAGTGAATGCACTTAGGTACTTTGATGCAAGCGCAATCAGATATAAACCCTTATCCTAACGAGGTTTTAGATGAAAGAGACTAATGTGCGGTGTGACTGAGTTAGATCTTTGTGTTCTCACACCCACCACTGAGGAAAAGGTTCATGGTTGCAATGCACGTGTGACAACTCTCACACTGTGAAACTTACTTTTGAGATTACATTAAAAAACAAACCCACACCATCCTCATTTCAAATTTGCAGACTTTTTTGTTTTCTTAGGTTTTTGTTTGTCGGCATTATGAGGTTCCAAGCGACTGAAAAGCACTCCGCTGTCAGATCCTAGTGCTCTTCCTTCAAAAGGACAGTCCATTCCTTGGTACCTCGCCAGGAAGTTCAGACCTGCCCAGCTCCTCTCATGCGGTTGCACCCCAAGTCGTGACAGCAATTTGTTAGAAGCCTCTGGTACAATTGGCTGGAGAAGTGTGCCATATATCCTCAGACACTCAAGAGAGATATGAATGATGGTGTCTACCCAGCGCTGGTCTTCATTGTTTTTCCTATCCAGTTTCCAGGGTGTGTGGCGCTGGACAAACCCGTTAGTGAGCCTCACACAGGCACTGATGGCCTCCAGAGCTTTGTATATATGCATAGCCTCATAGTGCTTTTCCACCACAGCTGGGAGTTTCTGTATAGCATCCAACATGTGGTAGTCTTCATGCACAGCTCTGCCTCCGTGTGCTCTGGGGAAGGACTGAGGACAGAAAGAGGGGTAGACCTGAGCTGGGTTGAGAGCTGGTGCCGTGCAGCGGTTAAGCAAACCACCCAGAGAGTCTGCGAGCTCTGCGTTGAGCAGCTTGGCAACTTTGTCATCTGTGTAATCACAGTCCGAGTCAGGAACACCCTGACGCAGGAGAAAGTATCTCATACCATCAGCTGTAAACATTTGTGAGCGTTCAAGAGGATCGACCACATTTCCCAAACTTTTAGACATCTTCTTGCCTCCTACTGTCCAGTGGGAGTGCACATGAATCACCTGTGGCAGTGGCAGTCCAGCTCCTAGGAGAAAAGCTGGCCAGTAGATGGCGTGAAATTTTAGGATGTCCTTTCCTATAACATGGCGGGCCACATGCCACCATTGGTTGTGTTTATCTGGATATCCTGCTACTGTGAGGTAGTTCACCAGAGCATCTAGCCATACGTAGATAGTCTGTTCATCATCTCCGGGGACTGGGATCCCCCACTGAAGACGGCTTCTCTGACGGGACACCGAGAGGTCAGGAAGGTCTTCCTGCAACCACTTAAGTACAGCCTGGTGAAAACGCTCAGGCTGTACAGCCTGAGGATTTCCTCTGAGCCAGTCAAGCAGCTGAGATTGAAACGCAGACAAGCGAAACATATAGTTCTCCTCTTTCATCCACTCCACCTGCAAAACAGTGGCGAGATAATCTGTTTTTGAAACTTTGTTAATGAAGTTAAAATAGCTTCATATAAACACTGAAAAGGGGAAAACGGATAAAAATCTCCATTTCACAATTCGTTTGGGAAGCATTTTCAGTGTTTATTTGGCAGGGCAGTAGAGCACAGACAGGAACTACATGCAGTAAATAGTCTGTGGTAAAATCGAACCCATTGTTAGGCTCCACGTACTCAGCAAATGTCACACACTAAAGATTAGAGGCTCAAGTTGGCGTATTTTTCCTAGGCTTCTTAAAGCTCCTCAAGAGACAAAAGGAAAAAATTGTTTGCACGGTTTGATCGAAATTACCTTGTGTCCACTCTCCAGCGACACTTTGATCTCCTTCCCTAATGAGTCCAAAGCATCACCGACTTGAGAGGGCATAAGAAAGCTTTCATCTTGCGTGGAGTACCAGCCTTCGTAACTCCCCTTGTAGATGAGCCCTTTGTTCCACAGCACCGACCAGAAATGCTCCACAGCCTCACGGTGTCTCTGCTCGGTGGTTCTTATGTAGTCTGTGTACGATATGTTGCAGCTGCTGAAGAGATGTCTGAACTGCTTGGACACACCGGTGCAGAAGGTCAGGGGATCTTTTCCTGCAGCTTCAGCAGCTTGTTGGATTTTCAAGCCATGTTCATCAGTGCCTGAATGTATGACAAACATAACAAGAGCATCATCAAAAGCCAAAAAGTCAACTGAGCAATAATAATGGTTAAAATTAAAATGCATTCCACTCACAATCATATAAAACAGAAAACGAACTAATTTACTTTTTCAACAGTTTCAAAATGTCAAAATTATAAGGTGATCACAGAAGAGTTTTATGTCAACATCTTAGTCTTTTCTTCTCTGTTATACCATTTTCTCTTTTGCCCTGATCTGTTCAGTGTAAGGCTTAAAATGGTGTATAACAAAGACCTTAATACCTATAGACACCCATTAATTAAAGTAACATGAAAAACGAACACTTAGCGTAAATGGAAGATTTACCTGTTGCAAACTTTGAGTTAAATCCCTGCAGTAGTTTGTACCTGTGGAAGCAGTCTGCTAAGACAGCTGAGTAAAGGTGTCCTAAATGAGGTGAAGCGTTGACATAGAAGATGGGAGTAGTTATATAGTAACTTCTGTCATCTTTGCATAGCTGAGTGCTCAAAGCAGCGCTGCTCCGATGTTCCCAGAGAGGTGGAACCGGTGATAAAAACGGCTTTTGATGGAGTCTGTAAACCGCTCTACATCCTCTGGTAGCAAACAGAAAGGGGAACCTCATAGTTGGATACCAAGCGACGTCCACATGAAGACCAAAACACGATACTGAATCCACGTAGTGTAGAGTGTTAGCGTAAAACCGGCGAATTCAGTTCAATGGAACCCTGGAATCCATGTGTTTCATTGCCTGTGAAGGTTGAGGCTTCTTCCGGTTTCTACGAATAACAATAATTTGTCCAATGAAAACGCTGTATGTTGCGCATTGACTATCAACCACCAATCAGATTACGAGGTGTATTTCCCCCCTATTTCTTTCTTATTTTTCCTTTTTTTCTCTTTAATTTAGTGTTACCGCTGATATTCTAACACATATTAAAAAAAAGAAACTATACAAAAAGCAAAATATTTACGGTAAAAAAAAACTACATCGATTTCAGTGGGACGTTTTTTTAAACTTTGAATTTATTGACAAAAACAGACTAGGAAGTTGACATGTGCACAGGCACGTGGTTTCAGTGAGGTAAATACAAAGGATTTGTATTTTTTTTAATCCACTTATCACAATTAAGTTGTTGAGTTGTTGCATATATTAATACAACAATGTGCTTAATAAAATGCACATTGTTGATGTGATTATTATTGGAGCACAGTTCAAACAAAACTGTGATTGTTCGAATCTTCTTCCAAACCTTGGCAAAGTAGTGACACATCTGAATAACTTGTTCCCCCCCCCTTTCCTCACTCAAACCAGATCCTGGGATACTTGAATTCCTCCAGAAACATGTCCCTACTCCAGAGTGAGCACTCCATCTGTTCTGGCTGAAGACCATGGCCTCAGACTTTGAAGTCACAAAACACATGCAGACTGGTTGGCAAACTCCCATGCACACTCAGTTATCCTCAACAGGATAAATAGATGGTCCAGCGCTCCACCAGCGCAAGAAAACAACATTGCTCTTCCCGAATCTGGGGTTCAACTAATGGACAAACTCTCCTTTCCAGTAACCCCGCTTCCTCTACAGAAGACGTGTCAGTAAAGAGGTTCACAAAGTATTCCTTCTACTGCTTGTCTATGCCCTTAGTCGAAGTCAGCAGTGGTGGAGCACTGCTTTCCCCGCCTGATTTCCTGATGATTGGCCAAATTTTCTGGATTTGGTGGATTTACTGTATCCACCGATAGCTTCGTCGAAATACGAATTATTTTGTATTGGTGAGTCCAGTGAGCGGTGTCAAACAAATCATTTTTGCTGGCAAAAAGAAACTTCCAATTGTCAATCATTATATTACTAACGAGAAGTTAGTATGCCTTGGCTTTGTCAAGTTAAAAGATATTTTAGAACTTTCAGCACCACTTCTGAAAAGATTTAAGTGGTCCTGTGTATATGTTTGACTCTGTATATATGCTTTTGTCCCAGTGTGGATTAGAGAAAATCCAAAATAAATCCAAACTTTTATTGCTTTGTAAAGTCGGTGAACATGTGTTCCATACAATTTAATCTTCCATGGAAATTTTTCAAAGAAATCATCAAAAATTACCATCACATAATTCATGCCCATGACAAGTGTATATAAACTCCTGACCACAACTGTATATCTACTTAATAATACTGTAAATATTATTAAATAGTGATATTGCCTGATGTTATCAACTGTCAGCATTATTTAAGTAATGTATAATATTTTTTTAAGTTTACATATTAAACTTACAAAAATATTTTCCAATTCTCCAGAACCAGAAAATGTAGATTATAAAATTGTAAAAGTTTAGATTTTAAAAAGGTGATGATGGTTGCCTTTATGTGGAATACTAATATACTAATACTAATAGCTAAGATTGATTCATTTAAGCAACTTTCTAAATCTACCTTGCTGAACTTTATAATAGTTACTATTACAAAGGTAGTAGATCAAACCCTTGTGAGCTAATAAAAAATTTGTTTATTTTTAATAAAAATTATATAGTAACAGTGTTAAAAAACAGTGTAGGACAAGGCAACAGGGTCGAATAGCTATATTTGCTTTATTTGTAGATAATGTAATGTGGAATGTAATGTACTGTGAAAGTCAGGGATGAACGTAGTTACTAAAAGAATGAAACTGTGAAATTCATTTGTCTTCTTTTGATAATATGGGTAACAGGGACTTGTAATGGTTAGAGTGACATACTTTAGTCAGAAAAGCTTGGACAAATACAAAATATGTCAAAGGGGACTGACCTTTGGCCTACCATTGGTGTTAGCACGGGACTTGATCATGTCACTTCTTCTTTATCATGCCACCTCATTGTTTTGTCTCTTCCTTTTTGAGGCTAAATAGGTTTCGGTAACAAGTCTGCACATATTTTGTGGGAACTTGCTGTGGATATATACGTTTTTTTAAAACTATCCTGATGTTTAAAAAAGGTTGAACAATTATAGATATGTTAACGAATTCAAAACAATCAAGTTAATGTAAAACTCATTTAAAATCCTATAGTATATAAGACATGTCATTATCAGCAAGTAGGGACAAGAGAAAAATGCAATTTGTCTGTGTTTTACATAATATTTTGGAACCACGTTTTAAACAACTAGGTACATTTTATCTTAGTAGAAGTGTGTTTTACACAACAAACATGTTGTCGTATTTCACACAGAAAATGTCCTGCAACTGTAGACTGGCCCTTTACTGTTTTATCAGTATCATATTCTAACACCTTTCTCTGTTATTTCTTCTACGACTTTCTTTCCAGTACTTTGTTAATGTTATTAAGGAAAACAGCCATTATAACTAAATATCACGAAAATAATTTAATCTGTAATCCCGTATGAAAACATGGCGAGCAGCTGTTTGTTTGACCGGTAGCAGATAACCGTTTCCAAGACGATCACAAGGAAGTTGCTTGGTGACGACCAGCCAATCAGCTGCTTCTCCTCCCGCGGTCCGCAATGAATGTGACGAATAGCTTTAATGTGACGACGGAGGTAAAACATTTCACAAAATGTGACGTTAGCCGACCGGCTAAAGCTGAATTGCACTAAAACAAACTACAAGCAGCGGTACGTACTTTCATATTGCTCCGCTTTTACGGTCGTTTTAATGGGTAGTTTCAGTTCGTCGCGGTACGGTCAGCCTGTCATGTGACTTCTTTAAACATGAGCTTTCCGGCGCTCGATTCCTGGAAAGTTTCGTGTTTGAAGTAGGTCGACCATTTTTACACCCGGAACATGTTTTACTGCATTATCCGCTGTTTCAGATGGAGGTGACGCGGTTGGACTTCTACATTGGCCTCTCACTAGCTGTGAGCTCCAGTGTTTTTATCGGCTCAAGTTTCATCTTGAAGAAGAAAGGCCTGCTCCGATTGGCCAGCAAGGGGTCCATGCGAGCAGGTGATACAACAAAACTCAACTGTAGCGAAGTTTATGCGAGCGCGCGGAGAGATTTTTAGAACACGTAGTTGTATCAACAATAACTACAACACGATAAAGTAACCCTTATAACCCTTAAAGCTGAATTGTTATTGCAATTGTCATGATGGAAATGATCCAGCTTTCATTGTCAACAGTAAGATGGAGGGAGCTTAGCTGTCATGCAGCTGTGTTGCATTCACATACTCTGAGACTCTTACTCGCTTAACTATCACGTAAGACTAAAAATTTAATCATTGCATCGAAGTCTGACATTTTAGAGGGAAAATGACAGAATATTGGACTTTTCTGTGACAATAAACAAGTCAGCTCATCTAAAAAGCATAACTATGAGAAAACGTGGCATATTAATTTGAGAAAAAAAAGTACCGTAAGAGATTTCCTTGTGACTTCTATGTGATTCTGACACCTAGGTATGCAGAAACCACTGCACTGTAGCACCAAAGCTGCTAGTCACAGTATGCCAGTGGTATTTAATCCTGTTTCACAAGAGTTTACTAAAAGACACACCCATCTGGTACAGTAAAGATTTATCCCTTATTACAAATGAAATTAGATTTATTTATGTGTGTTTTTTAAACAAAGAATGGATTTACTTTTTAGGGATTTACTAATTAACCAGGAGTTAATATGTATAATGAAGCTTCAAGACATAGAGAAGCATTAAATGCTTACATTTAAGAAGCAGTAAATATGTAATATTTTGCTTTTGACAAAATGACTCAAACGCACTCATGGACTATAGTTCTTCCATAAATACATAGGCATTTCTATTAATGTCTTATTACTGTATTATTATTATTATATAAACAGCAGTTTAGCTTTTTGATATGGAATTGATTTAAACTACTTTATAAAACCTCGGGCTTTGTAACTGAGAACTTTATATCATGTTTTATGAGTTAATCATAATCCGTAAGGTCCTTGAGATGTTGGCTGTTTTGAACTGCATAAATAAAATCGAGATAAGTTGTGGAAAACTACAGCTATATGTTGTAGTGCAAAAGAAGACAGGTGTACCTGAATAATAAAAATATACTACAGCGGGTATCGGAAGGGCTGTGCACATTCAAGCTACCGCAGTACATTGTGTAACTTATGATTAGTAACATTAACCTGGTTGTTCATAAATGTACCAACAATGATGGTTTTGAGGGAGAAATCTGCAGCTGTTATTGTGAAATCTACTGCAGTTTCTCTTTGTGCAACTAACAGGTCAAGGGGGCCACGCTTACCTGAAAGAATGGCTGTGGTGGGCAGGATTAATTTCAAGTAAGTGAATCTTTGGCAGATTTAATCCTGCCCTGTAAACGGGCAACAAGGTCAGGATTCTTCCTAGAAACACTGTCTTCTTTGTTTTCTTAAAACAAAACAAGGCATTTGTGGGTTGTTGTTTTTTTTTTTGCTGGTGACGTGGCAGTAAGCACTGCACCCACACCAAATATTCCAAGTACACATTCCTTCAAAGAGCACATTTGCACATGTGGGTTTGGAAGAAAATATTTAACCTAAGCAGCTGCGCCAGATATGAATATATCTGCATGCTAATGACGATCTTTGCTGTGCTGCAGTGGGAGCTGGAGAGGCTGCCAACTTTGCCGCATATGCATTTGCACCAGCCACACTTGTGACTCCACTAGGAGCATTGAGTGTACTTGTCAGGTAAACGTTTTAAAGGTTTAATGTATTATGTTGTATACTAGTATTATTAATGAAGGATGCATGTTGGAAATGCATCTGAGATTGAAAATGATCCCCAATAAATACAGTACTATGGTTTGAAATATCTATATATTTGCTAAAAGCTGTTGCTTTCACTTTTTTCCACTATGAAAGAAATACCCTTCTAAATATGGAACAGTACCATTTGTGCCAATGCTGCCTCTGCTGTGTATGTTTTTCATCTCCAGTGCCGTGCTGTCCTCTTACTTTCTGAACGAGAGGTTGAATGTGCATGGGAAGATCGGTTGTTTGCTTTGCGTCTTGGGCTCCACAGTCATGGTTATCCATGCACCGCAGGAAGAAGAGGTGGCTTCCCTCAGTGCCATGTCTGAGAAGCTCCTGGATCCAGGTATGACCAGACCTGCTTTGCTGTGATCTGATTAACAACACTGTGGAAGCTGAATCCCTGAAAGGAGCTGGATGTTTGATTTTTTTCAGGTTACTAACTCATTCTTGAATGCTCCCGTTAGGTTTCATTGTGTTTGCTGTGTGCGTTGTGGGAAGCAGTCTGATTCTTATCTGTGCTGTGGCTCCGCGTTTTGGACAGAAGAATGTGCTGGTCTACATCCTGATCTGCTCTGTGATTGGCTCGCTCTCTGTGTCTTGTGTCAAGGGCCTGGGCATTGGCATTAAGGAGCTGTTTGCCGGGACAGCGGTGCTGAAGGAACCTTTGTTCTGGGCCTTAATCATCTGCCTGGTAATCTGTGTCAGCCTTCAAATCAACTACCTGAACAAAGCCCTTGACATTTTTAACACATCACTAGTGACTCCCATTTATTACGTCTTCTTCACCACGTCTGTCATGGCCTGCTCAGCCATCCTCTTCAAGGAATGGTTAAGAATGAACATAGATGGAATAGTGGGAACAATCAGTGGGTTCTTGACCATCATTTTGGGAATTTTTCTCCTCCATGCCTTTAAAGACATTACATTTACCTGGGATTCCCTCCCACTTTATCTGAGGAAAGGTCCTCAGGGCTTTCCATGGGGCCAACAGCCATACTTGGCTCTTCCCAGCTATGACTTGCAAGCACAAGACGAGATGAATCTTCCCAGAGAAGGAGCCACAAATGGAGGGTGGGGTATACACCAGAGAGCACCTTAAAGACGGCCAGTATTGTTATTACCACTACAAAGTCATTCTAAAACTTTAATGCATATCACAGCTTTACAATCTATCTTACAAAAAAGCGAGGAGGATGGGAGAGGAGGCTTTAAAATGAGAGTAATGCTATCAGTACACTGGATTTTATTTCAAATTAGTTGTCCACATCATACTGGTGTGTACATTTGGGTTTTTTTTTTGTTTTTTTACAACATATTGAGTTAAAAAAATAGCCTTCACAAGCCAGATTGTGCCTTCTGTTACTGAAAACTATAACCAAAGTTTTGCACCTTTAGCTTTCATCATGCTTAAAAATGTGTGAGCTTATTTAAATGCAGTCAGTGTTAAAGTCTTAATTTGCTCTGAGTCGATGATGTCAGTTACTGAATTACCTCAGTATTACACACAAACCACACCAAAGAATGCTGTCTACTTGTATAAATGTCTACCTAATGTGTGCAAGCTGTAACAAATTGCTGCGTTAACTGTGTTTTGGATGTTTGATAATGCCGATTAAAACACATTTACAACATCATGTCACTGCACTCTTCCAAAAGATGGACAATATTGTTTGGTTTTTCTTTTTGTTAAATTTATTTATTGCATATGTTCAGCCTCGGCTGCTGATCTGCCTCTTCTGTCAAGACATCTTTAGTTCCTTTCATTACACCAGCATGTAGTTAAGTCCTCTTGCTGCAAGTAAACCCCGCCCCCCAGCAGGCCAGCTTAGTGTGTTTTTGCACATTTTGTGAGTTTTCACATTCAGACTCAGTTTTAAAGCTTGAGCTCTGTGACTTGACAAAAACAGAGTTTAGGTTTGTGGCTTTGTTTGTTTTTTCTCAACACTCAGATGCCAGCAGAAGACAAATAAAAAAAAACTACAGGAGTCCATGCTCGATGTTACTTTCAGGCACTTGTATGAAAAGGTAACACTTTAGATTCCTTTCCCCCCATTGGCTGGACAGTTCTTCAAGGTACTGTACAGACAGCAGGGTCAGAGGTACGGTCCCTCTCAGAGCAGTGCCCGTGTGCCTCGTTAGCGCTCTGAGAGACAGTTTTTAGTCTGACATGGTCTCTGAGAACGACCCCCGGCTCCTCTGAGTCTGTTCCAGTCTGTTTAAGATGAACTGGCTGGTGTCGATGAATCGCTCCACGCAGTTAACAAAGCACGCTTCCGTCCTCGAGTCCAGCTTCGGCCCGGGTTTATCCATACACTTCTCCTGGAAACAGAGACACGATTAAAAGGAAATGTAACGGCAAGATTGGATACAGCGCCAGAGTTCCTGTTACAAAGTACCAACTTTACGTCAGCGCGTGATGTGCCCCAGCTGTGACCTCAGCACGCAGTGCGGCACTCCACGATTCGGACGTGTTGCTCAGACACTCGAAGTCGAAGCCAAAAGTGTTTTTAAACCAGTTATTCAGGAAATTCTTAGGCGGTCCTTCATGACCTCACACGTCTGCCTTTTGCCCGCTTTGACATGAACATTAAAATACTACATGTCCGTCCACCTCGCTTCACTCCGATACTCCTTATCTAAAGCGCCAGCTATACCAAGCCGGGGTATAGTGAATAGTATAGTGTCTCTAACACTTTATTACTGAATCCCTGCTTTGACATAGCGGTAAGGGTCGCCTAAGAAAAGCGGTGCGACCCGGTGTTTGTAAACGGCTAAAATCAATTTTTAATATAGTTTTCTGTCCACGGCCAGTAAAAACGGAAGCCTAAAATTGTGTATAATATAAGACACACCAGCCATCAGTAAAAAAAACAGATATATTTATACACATAGCAAATGGCAGAGCTGAGCTGGTAGCGTAACGCTCATCTTACCCAGCAGACCTCCGTCATTTGATGCACCAGCTGCTGAAATCGTTGTTTCTGAGACTCGATTTCGATGAACTGCTGAAGCTGAGGGTCAGCTGTCGCTCCCTGGCTGTCCATACTTGCTTATAAAGAGGTCGTACTAGTAATATTTTGCAAACTGTAAATGCTCAATGGCTTTATTGCTGACCTTCACGTGTGTGTGCACGACGGGAAACGGGAAGTAGTTCAGCCAATCACAGAGCACGTTTGTGTGACAAGCATCGTCACCCTGTACACGTAGACTTTCGTAACAACTGCGGTCAAGTGAGCCCTCACTTACGAAGTCACAGTCAAGCTAGCCGCCCCGCCAGCCGCACCGAAAATGTGGCTGTGTGGAGTTTGCATGTTCTCCCCGTGTTTGCGTGGGTTCCCCTCCGGGTACTCCGGCTTCCTCCCACCGTCCAAAGACATGACTGTGGGGATAGGTTAATTGGATAATCCAAATTGTCACTAGGTGTGAATGTGAGTGCGAATGGTTGTCTGTCCTGTGTGTTGGCCCTGCGACAGACTGGCGACCTGTCCAGGGTGTACCCCGCCTCTCGCCCTATGACAGCTGGGATAGGCTCCAGCGCCCCCCTGCGACCCTGAACAGGATAAGCGGACGCGAATGGATGGATTAATTTTTTATGTAAGTGCCTTAAGGTGACTATTGTTGTGATTAAGCACTGAATAAATAATGTCTAAAACTAAAGTTGCTACTTGAGGTGGTGTGTGAATGACATTTTGAAAAATTTAAATTGTGTGTGGAAAGACATTTCTTGTAGTTAAGCAAATACTTCAATGAACTCATTTTGTTTGGTAATGGAATAGGATTTAATTTTATCAGAAATCCTACAGTAATTGTTGGCTGTGGATCACAGGGTGCAGAGTGGGGGTCACCCAGAGTCATAATCCAGTGAGATATCTGTGTCACCTCTTACAGTTTTCCTGTAATCTGAGCTCAAAGATGAGAATATATAGAGTACAGTAGAGTAAATTGGGTAAATTCTGCTATCAATTTTCTCAAAAACTGTACAGTAATTTTTGGCTGTGGATCACAGGGTGCAGAGTGGAGATGGCCTAGATTCAGAATCCAGTGAAATATCTGGTCACCTCTTACAGTTTTCCTGTAATCTGAGCTCAAAGATGAGAATATATAGAGTATAGTACAGTAAATTGTGCAACGTTTACTATCAATTTTCTGGAAATCCGTACAGTAATTTTGGCTGTGGATCACAGGGTGAAGAGTGGCGACAGCCTAGAGTCAGAATCCAGTGAAATATCTGCGTCACCTCTTACAGTTTCCTGTAATCTGAGCTCAAAGATGAGAATATTAAGAGTACAGTAGAGTAAATTGGGCAAATTTTATTGTTAATTTTCTCTGAATCATACAGTAATTTGGGCTGTGGATCACAGGGGGGAAAGTGGAGATAAACCAAAACTGGGAGTGGATTGTGAAGTAAAATAGTGTCAGGACACAAAACACTTCGTTTCTAAGCCAGTCGGCACCTATACCGTAATATGCGTAAGAGTAGTGCAACCACATTTTCGGTGCGGCTGGCGGGGCGGCTAGCTTGACTGTGACTTCGTAAGTGAGGGCTCACTTGACCGCAGTTGTTACGAAAGTCTACGTGTAGGGTCACCCAGAGTTATAATCCAGTGAAATATCTGCGTCACCTCTTATAGTTTTCCTGTAATCTGAGCTCAAAGATGAGAATATATAGAGTATAGTACAGTAAATTGTGTTAAGTTTACTATCAATTTTCTGGAAATCCGTACAGTAATTTTGGCTGTGGATCACAGGGTGAAGAGTGGAGACAGCCTAGAGTCAGAATCCAGTGAAATATCTGCGTCACCTCTTACAGTTTTCCTGTAATCTGAGCTCAAAGATGTTAATATGTGGAGTACAGTAAAGCACAATGGGAAGATTTTGCTATGAATTTTCTCAAAAACCGTACAGTAATTTTTGGCTGTGGATCACAGGGTGAAGAGTGGCGACAGCCTAGAGTCAGAATCCAGTGAAATATCTGCGTCACCTCTTACAGTTTTCCTGTAATCTGAGCTCAAAGATGTTAATATGTGGAGTACAGTAAAGCACAATGGGAAGATTTTGCTATGAATTTTCTCAAAAACCGTACAGTAATTTTTGGCTGTGGATCACAGGGTGAAGAGTGGCGACAGCCTAGAGTCAGAATCCAGTGAAATATCTGCGTCACCTCTTACAGTTTTCCTGTAATCTGAGCTCAAAGATGTTAATATGTGGAGTACAGTAAAGCACAATGGGAAGATTTTGCTATGAATTTTCTCAAAAACCGTACAGTAATTTTTGCTGTGGATCACAGGGTGAAGAGTGGCGACAGCCTAGAGTCAGAATCCAGTGAAATATCTGCGTCACCTCTTACAGTTTTCCTGTAATCTGAGCTCAAAGATGTTAATATGTGGAGTACAGTAAAGCACAATGGGAAGATTTTGCTATGAATTTTCTCAAAAACCGTACAGTAATTTTTGGCTGTGGATCACAGGGTGAAGAGTGGCGACAGCCTAGAGTCAGAATCCAGTGAAATATCTGCGTCACCTCTTACAGTTTTCCTGTAATCTGAGCTCAAAGATGAGAATATTAAGAGTACAGTAGAGTAAATTGGGCAAATTTTATTGTTAATTTTCTCTGAATCATACAGTAATTTGGGCTGTGGATCACAGGGGGGAAAGTGGAGATAAACCAAAACTGGGAGTGGATTGTGAAGTAAAATAGTGTCAGGACACAAAACACTTCGTTTCTAAGCCAGTCGGCACCTATACCGTAATATGCGTAAGAGTAGTGCAACCACATTTTCGGTGCGGCTGGCGGGGCGGCTAGCTTGACTGTGACTTCGTAAGTGAGGGCTCACTTGACCGCAGTTGTTACGAAAGTCTACGTGTAGGGTCACCCAGAGTTATAATCCAGTGAAATATCTGCGTCACCTCTTATAGTTTTCCTGTAATCTGAGCTCAAAGATGAGAATATATAGAGTATAGTACAGTAAATTGTGTTAAGTTTACTATCAATTTTCTGGAAATCCGTACAGTAATTTTGGCTGTGGATCACAGGGTGAAGAGTGGCGACAGCCTAGAGTCAGAATCCAGTGAAATATCTGCGTCACCTCTTACAGTTTTCCTGTAATCTGAGCTCAAAGATGTTAATATGTGGAGTACAGTAAAGCACAATGGGAAGATTTTG